>NC_092162.1:64873678-65051178 GCF_045791955.1 Oncorhynchus clarkii lewisi
TCTGTGGTAGTAAACAAAATTATTGAGATTATTTCTGTCTGGCATCCAGAGAAAAGACAGGTGTGAGTTAACATGTCCTTTGTTTGTGTTTTACACTGTGAATGTATTTTTGTTTAGCATTGTCTGTCCATGAATCCAAACATGGATACTTGCTGCACAACAACAATGATGTCATCCAGAGAACCAGGCTTGATTGATAGACCCATAGCCTCTTCTCATTTCCTACTTTTTCCCATGACAACATTGATGGGTTCCCCTCCATTAGGACCCTGCAGGGCCTGTATATTGCTGCTATCATTTAGGCCTTAGTTATTGACTTCTGTGCAGTCCTCTCCCCAGTCCTTTGATTTCATTGTGCGTTAAGGTGCGGTTGAAATTCCTTACCGACAATGTTGACACGGTAACGGGGTCTCCACTAAGGAAAAGAGTCGTGTGCATTGTCATGGTGTTTAATAAGCCCAGAGGGGCTTTAAAATAGTCTAAACTTCTTAAAGAAAGTTCCAAATCCACATAGCCTAAATTAAGTTTATGACTGGTCTCTCTGTTTTACAAAATGTATTAACAACTTGGCCTACAATCTGAGGTAGAAGCCAGTTAATATATTTTCTTTGCTAAGTGAGTGAGTGTCCCAGGAGGCTCAGGATTTGTACCTGTGACTCCCCAAGCCACTGAACACACAGCCTGAAGGCTGACAAGAGCATCTGGATATTATGCTCGCACATTTTCATAGTAATAAAATTACTGGCATGAAGGCTACTGGCTGAGCTTTGATAACATTGAAGCTGCTCCACTAAGGATCTAATTTTATTTGTCTATTCAAAAAACGTAGAGCAAAGTTTGAAGCTAAACTGGAGTTAAGATTTTCTGTGGTGCATTCCAAAGACGTCGATCATTGTGTTGACCCTGTGCTTCTTCCAGGCCTCAGGACTACACATTTCATAAGGATCACTAAACACTACCCATGTAACCGGCAGCACGTTTGGTGGCCTTTGACCTTTCACAGTGAGGTCATGAGCGAAGCTAGTTGTACCTGTGTAAATGAAACTTCAACTGGCAAGATCTTTTTTTTTTTTTTTTTTTAAGCGAGAGAAAAATAAACACTTATCTTAATTTTGTATGTGAAGGCACACTGTACTGGTGAACTTAGATATGGTGCCCTTTGGCTTAATTACAGTTACAGTGCGTCTACACATTTTCGTCTGTCTGGTCTGAAAAAGCGGAGTTTTGCAATAATCCCAACCAGCATAGACGACTGTCTGAAAAATTGAGAAAGATTGGAGATCACTCCCCACTATCATTTTGAAATGTTACCCAGAGTCAGTCTGATCAGAATACACTTCATGATCTTAAGCCATACTATGATTCAGAAGTGATGCTAATCTTAAGTAATAATTGTTCATTTGGACTTTTTGAAGTTCACACATTGCTCACTTTGCCCTTTTGCCCAATTGCACATTGCTCTTATGAGTTGCAATAGTACAGACAACACACACCCACACAACACGTGGGACGCCCCCCCCCCCCCCCCCCCCCCACACACACACACACACTGGGCTTAGTAATTCAGAGCTAGTAAGTTTGAACTTTTCCATATTGAAATGCTTCTGAACTGTTAGATGAAGGTGAAGACAGTTAGAGATAAAGGGGTGTAATGACAGAATAAGCCCATACAATTGAGGCTTTAAGCAATCTTTCATCCAGTTTTAGGCCTAGCAGCCTGATTGAAGAAGTCTAATTTGGGTAAGAATTACACTGAAGCGAGCATTGAGGCCGCAGTGTAATTTTAGCTCAAAAGATCAGACGGTAGCAGCTAGGCCTTATCTGTGATTAGATGTTGAATGCAGTTGACATAGGTAGGGGGCTATTGATCTGTTTATGTTTAAAGAGCAAAGTTCAAGTTGGAGATGTCCGGTCAAATACAACAGGTCACTGGAACCTGGCAGTATCATTGTCAAATAGGTTACACTGCTCTGCCTTTGACTATGACAGTGGTGCTCATCTCTTCCAGGATCATTCAGTGGGTCAGTATTCAGTAGCAAAACATCAACAATGGTAGCCATGATTCACCTGCATCTGACTGGCTGGGCTACCTTACCCTAAAACGTTCTTCTTCTAGTTTTTTTGTATGTCCACTCAACTGTGGTGTCTGAAATGGTATGAATACAGGGCCATTCATAGTATTCAATATCTGCTCTCAACTCATCTTCTTGAGTTGATTCTGCCCTCAGCCCTTATTACTTTGTTTCCTGGCCAGAGTAGCGTGAGTGAAGCAGTCTCTAAGGATCTTTTAGTAGCATGTCTTATTACAGCCTACTCCAATACTGTTTTGAGTTGGCAAAACACTGCACACTGGGTTTTTTCTATCTTTCCACAACTCGCTGCATGAAGACACAATGGGAGCAACGTCAGGCCTTGCCGATATGATTCCAGTGAAGAGCAGATTTCTTTATTCACGTGCTTGTTCTCCATTGACGGGTGACTTAAGAGTAATTTATGCATCATTTAGATAAACTTTATCAACCGTTGACAGACCAGCAGGGTAGGAACCGAACTAATCTGCCTGTCTCTAGATCTGCATAGAGCCCTGCCCCTTTCTTAGAAATGCACTCATTGGTTACTTACCAGCATTGCATTATCGCTTGGTTGTAGCTAGCATGCATGTGGTTTCTGGTTCTCTGTGTGGTGTTGGTCTCTTGTGAAATGTAGCCTATCTATTCAGCTCTTTTCTCAGTAATCTTGCACATAGAATTTCTTCCTCTTCCGTTTTTCTCGTCAGTCTCCTCCTCATTGACCAGTTGCCTGGTCATGTTTTCTGACAGGCATCAAACCCCACTTCATCATATTCACCAACCCTACCCATAGAACACTGATAGGTTGCTTTGGGGGGATATTCTTGGTACAATATCTCAGATTGTTCTGGCAATTCTCACATAGAAACTTCATTGGGAGGAAGGATGTTTTTTTAATTTTACATTTGTATTACTATTTTTTCTGTTTTTATCATGATGAAAGTGGCCATTTTAGGCCCCTTTTCAGACCTCTTCATTCTCCTGTAAGACCCATGATACATCCTGGTGTCACTATAGTTCTTATATGGAGTATGTCTAGATTCTGAAATACACATTTACACATGAATTTATTCAACATGAATGATATATCTCAGACTACCCTTTTTTAGATTGTTCATTTTTACAGGTTTTGTTTAGAACAATATACTCTACAAGTACATCACATTTCCGGAGTGGGCTCTGCAAATTCCGAAGTTCTAATCCATTGTATGAGCACCGTAAATGGTAGGCATGTGCCGAGTACTCGGACAAAACAAGTATCGTAACTGATATGAATTTTCCGAATATGATTATGACACAAGTCTATTTTTTTTATTTTTTATTGTCCATGATCGGAAGAAGAACAAAAAAACGATTTCAGCTCCCAACACACCTCTCTTTCATTCAAACAGTGTGAAGCACTGTGTGTGCTAAATGACTGTTGGCTATTTCTTCTGTCTGTAAAGAAACGGGCGGGGTATCGGTTGAGCCTGTTGCAACGATTGGATTATAACATATGCCGCTCTTCCTCTGCTCTCATTCCCAAGACAGACACGTGACGATCTCTTTAACTCACTTACTCATCTCCAAACATAATTTATGAATCCGTAGCTAGTCATTGTTGTTCAATCTACAACTGAGGAGTGCTTCTTTCTGTCATAAAGCCCTTTTGTGGGGGAAAACTCATTCTGATTGGCTCTGTCAAGTGAATTCACCGACCTTCATCTAAATCTGTGTCTGGATTAAATGCAGGCAGTAGTAGCCAGCCATGCATTAAGCTATTTATTAACCAATTTTGTTGATAATTGAATTGGACTAAGTAAGTAAATGATGTGCATTTACATCTGTCAGGGTACTTTACCTTTGCAACTCAATATTAGGAAGGTCTTCTTAATGTTTGCTATACTCTGTGTGCATTCTATGGTCAAAATGGGGCATATCATTATAAGTACCAGAGAAGTCACTGAAGTTTGAAGACTATATTCTTCCACAAAAAAACAAACAAATTAAATCAAAAAGGGTTGTTTTATGATATTCATACTAATAGTTGTAATGTTGAATAAATGAATGTGTATTTCAGAATGTATGTTGGAGCCCACTATAAGGCAGGGGTCCAACCGGTCAATCTTCAAGGCATTCCTAGTTGATCACCAAACATTTCTGTAGAAAAGCCAATGATAAAGGAGTTGATAAAAGGCTTGCGCTCTTTTTGAAATTGTATTTGTGTTGCACTGTTGGCGGTAGGTGCACTTGATTCAGAAGCCCTGCGCAAAGTGTTCCTATTTTGAACCATTTCATTTGTCTGAAAAGACTCTTACCCAGTGGACTGGGAGATCTGTGGCTAAATGAAGTGCTCCTACTGCCCTGGCCAATTGGATAGCTCATATCACCGTCCCAACAGAGCTTCCACAACCCCGGCCACAGCAAAGTTTGATACTAACTAACTAAGATTTAATAATTTTCAAAACCATGACCACAGAGAGACTCTCAAAGAATACAGCAAAGAACTGCTGTATTTTACGCGTGAGTTCATGTTAAAAAATGTGTTCAGCACTGTCAACACTGTTCTTTTTCAACACTATTACAAAACATAAAACATACTTCTCACTACTTCCACTCACGCTGCAATGAATCAGTAGCCAAGAGTATCAATAGTCCTGCGTTATTATTATTATTATTAGCAGCTTGTCCTGTCTATTTTAATAGCGAGAAATATTTATCTTTATTTGGTCATAGGAACAACATGAATTTGTGCATGAGGCACATGCGGTGCGACTAGAGTTCACCATCAGGTGGAAGACGCTTTCCCCTCTCTCTGGTCAGTCTCACCATAGGAAGGAGAGAGCAGGGACCGTGAGAGGCGGACCCTCTGCCGCTCTCGCCCGCCCTTCCGCTGAGACTAATGTCGTGTTCAAGACAACTGGGAACTCAGAGGGGGGGGGGGGGGGGGGGGTGGGATGGGATGGGGGGGGCGAGATCCGACTGGGGAAAAATGGTTTTGAACGGTCATCCAACTCGGGAATTCAATGTCGGAAACTCTGGCATCTTTCTAGACCTCCGACTTGAAGATCACTGACGTCATGATTTGACCTTGTTTTTTTCAGTTGTCTTGAAAGCACCATGACCATTAGATGCAGGTACCATCAGTCCATTAAAATAAAAAAGGTAATTATTTAAATTTATGCTCAGCTGTGCCTTGCAAGTGCTACACCAACTGATCTATTTTGTAATCAAAGCTTGAGTTTTGAAATATGGTTTGAGAAGAACAATATTGTGTGGCCAGGCAAATAGCCAATATGCTGTGATAATGTATTAGGCCTAATGCACAAACCTCATTCACATATAACTGTTTTATTAGGTTAATAGTAATAAATAAATAAAATGTAAGTTATGTTTAAAAAAAATCTGAGCGGTAGATCTCTGCTTGCTTTTTGACTGAGAAAGTGATCTTGACTCAGAAAAGGTTGGTGTCCACTGCCATAAGGAATATAATGACACTAAGATGTCTGTATCGTGTACAGTTCACAGATCAGAGGGTCTTACAGGAGGCATGTACAGGTCTAAAAAGGGCCACTTTCATCATGGAATTTCTAAAAAAATGGTTTGTGATACACATTTAAAAAGCATTTCAAACATCCTTCCTTCTAATGAAGTTTCTATGTGAGAATTGCCAGAATATTCTGAGATACCAAAAATGTGTTCTGCTCCTGCTGGCATGGAATCACCCTTTGTACTCCTCATTGATGATTTTTGTTATTTTAGAAAATGGCTGAAGGCTACATGACAAATCAACCACATAACGAAATGAGGTCCTAGCATCTGTTTTGTTCAGAACTGAAACGTGCAGTGGAAAGATCTCATGAGAATGGGATTTTTGGCAGATGAGTCAGATTTACACCAATGGGTTTTGGGGTAATCCCCATCTCAAACAGCCCTCCTACACCTGTCCAAGTCATACTTCACTGGAGTTTACTTGGTTCATAGACCATTACATCTCAACCTCATCAGGGGAATTGGGTACTGAAAGCAGTCAAACATGTGACTCGTCTCCTCTAGCCTAATTCTCCACCACTTCTTTAAACCAGTAGGTCACAGGCTGCTGAATGATATTTAAACATCCATACATCTGTACTTTATGTATTGTAGGCCTATTTGTTTAAATCTGACTCTGTCCAGAGTGACAGTGAGGAACATGTTGAAGGTCAGGAACACCATGAGCAGCTCATTCAGGCGTGTTGCTGAGGCATAATGACAAACTGGACCTGCCAGAAAATGTGCCCTCCATCCAACACTAGCCACTTGGAGTGTTGCCAGTGCCACATCTTGCCATGAGAACATTCAGTCACAAGGGAACTAGAATATTTTGTGCTAGTCATACACAAGCTTCAAAACACTTATGTTTTTTTTTTGTAGTGAAATTCAAGACTACGTTGTCAATATAGACATTTTGGAACTGACATTTTTCAAAGACTAATATAACCACCCTTCAGGTTAAAACATTGAGGCTGTTTACTCTTTTTAGTTTGCGTTATAGATATCTTTATTTAGTTAAAAAATATGTTTGGTGGTGGGAAGTAAGATAGGTTTTACTGTTATTCTATTTCCATAACCATTTTTGCTAAATGTATTTCTGTTAAGCAGGTTGATGCTGAGAAAGAGGAAATTGACTAAGAGTTTCTCAGAATCTTTGCGGCTTACATTACCATGTGACTTGCCGGAATGAAGACTGAAACGGGTGCTCATTTGCATATTTTGCGCTGGTTGAGGAAAGGGGGGTCTGTGGAGATGAAACCTTTTTAGTTTTGTTTACATATGTGGATCATACAAGTGACTCAACTCATCTCTCTATATAGATCACGTATAGCTGGGGATGCAACCACAGAGAAAGCCCGCCAAAATACCCCTTTATAGTCAATCTACCATCGTATGCATTCAAATGTGCAATACTGATGATAAAGCATTTGCACCTGCTTTAATAGAATAGTCCGAAAGATCCATATTGATTACAGTACCAGTCAAACATTTGGACACACCTACTTATTCAAGGGTTTTTCTTTATTTTTTACTATTTTCTACATTGTAGAATAATAGTGAAGACATCAAAACTATGAAATAACACATGGATTCATGTAGTAACCAAAAAAAGTGTTAAACAAATCCAAATATATTTTATATTTGAGATTCTTCAAAGTAGTCACCCTTTGCCTTGATGACAGCTTTGCACACTCTTGGCATTCTCTCATCCAGCTTCATGAGGTAGTCACCTGGAATGCATTTCAATGAACAGGTTTGCCTTGTTAAAAGTTCATTTGTAGAATTTCTTACCTTAATGCATTTGAGCCAATCAGTTGTGTTGTGACAGGGTAGGGGTGGTATACAGAAGATAGCCCTATTTGGTAAAAGACCAAGTCCATATTATGGCAAGAACAGCTCAAATAAGCAAAGAGAAACGACAGTCCATCATTACCTTAAGCCGGGAGGGTCAGTTAATTAGGAAAATATAATGAACTTTGAAAGTTTCTTCAGGTGCAGATGCAAAAACCATCAAGCGCTATGATGAAACTGGTTCTCATGAGGACCGCTACAGGAAAGGAAGACCCAGAGTTACCTCTGCTACAGAGGATAGGTTCTTTAGAGTTACCAGCCTCAGAAATTGCAGATTCCAACCGCTGTGTCTTTGTGAGATGCAGAGTAGGTGAACGGATGATCTCTGCATGTGTAGTTCCTACCATGAAGCATGGAGGAGGAGGTGTGAGGATTTAGAATTATAGGCACACTTAACCAGCATGGCTACCACAGCAATACGACATCCCATCTGGCTTGTGCTTAGTGGGACTATCATTTGTTTTTCAATAGGACAATGACCCAAGACCAAGAAGGAGAATGATGGAGTGCTGCATCAGATGACCTGGCTACATTGAAGAATCTCAAATATATTTAGATGTAACACTTTTTTGGGTTACTACATGATTCCAAATGTGTTATTTCATAGTTTTGATGCCTTCACTATTATTCTACAATGTAGAAAATAGTAAAAAATAAAGAAAGAAAAACCCTTGAATGAGTAGGTGTGTCCAAACGTTTGACTGGTACTGTAAATGACATACAACTGCATTAATCGTACTTTGTTATACTTTGTCAGTCATATGCTACTTCATACGTATTCATTTGATCTAGGCTTCGTCAGAAAGATGTATGTTGCATTTTGTTGTAACACCTAATTCCCTCTTGTTTGCAGCTGATCAAGTATATGGAGACCAAGATATGCATGAAGTTGTCCGTAAACACTGCATGGACTACTTGGTAAGTTTTCTTCTTTCTTTGGTTACCAGGCAGATTTCACCTGTTGGGATTTTTCATAATGAAAATGTGTACTCTAATTTCAGACGAAAAATGCAGACTACTTTTCGAACTACGTGACAGAAGACTTCACCACGTACATCAACAGGAAGAGGAAAAACAACTGCCACGGGAACCATATCGAGATGCAGGCTATGGCAGAGATGTACAATCGACCAGTGGAAGTTTACCAGGAGGGCACAGGTGTGTTTTTCAGTAGTGGGCCATGCCAGGTGCATTGTTATCAGAGCTAATGGCCCTCTGGTAGGTCCTCTGTAACTCAGTCAGTAGAGCAATGGCGCTTGAGACACCAGGGTAGTGGGTTCGAATCCCAGGATCACACATACGTAAAGATTTATGTAAGCATGACTAAGTTGCTTTGGATAAAAGTGACTGCTAAATAGCATATATTATTATTACTGTACACAGTTTGTAGTTTTTGAGTTTTATGGCCTTTGATGTGTAGGCCTACTTGAAAGAGATTACTAATAGGTACTCCTGTGAGTTATTGGACTGTTTTTCAAACAGGACTGACATTTTATTATTGATTAAAATCTAGACCATTTGGGCATTTGTGTTTTAAAATCTAATTTCTTCTGAATAAGTGTGGACATAGTAGTGCACTACATTGATCACGTAGTTCTGTTAACTCTTTTTTTTCCCTCTCTTCCAGAACCAATCAACACGTTCCATGGCATTCATCAAAACAATGACGAACCAATCAGAGTCAGCTACCATCGTAACATTCACTACAACTCTGTGGTGAACCCCAACAAAGCGACAATTGGCGTAGGCCTTGGGCTTCCTGCTTTAAAACCAGGGGTGGGTACCTACATCTTGTCTATGGGATTTAACACTGAAGTGGGCAATATATCCTTGTGGTTGTTACATTACTAGAAAATAAAAACAGTATTTAGATGTATAAAACATGCCATTTGAGGACAACTGGTAGAGTTATGTAGGCTCAGCTATAAGATACCTTGGTCTCAGCATGGTTACCTGTCAGAATAGAGGTTAAATGTGTGTTCGGGAGAATTTCATTAGGTTCCCTTGATTCTAATTGATTCACCTTGATTCACCTTGATTTACGATGCTAGAGATGTTGGCCCGGTTTACGACGGTGTGACTGTCTTCTTCCTGTGTGTGACTCAGTTGACCCCTCTGTCACGCTAAATGATTGTTTGAAAGCACTGTTGCCTAATCGTTGCTTTTCAGTGCATTGACATGTTCCAGCTGGCAGCCTGCTTTGCCTCTGAGTCACAGACGCATCTCACATTGCAGTGTCATTTCAGTGACGAGTAGTTTAAGTTGAGTTCATGATTATTTGATTTATTGACATTAACCAATTAGCAGCTGGCTAGCATTGCTGTTAGTGTTGTTATCTTTTCCTGTCTTAAACAGGTGGTTGTTATCAAATTTGACTTAGTTGATTAGCCGCATAAAGTTATAAAGGCTTTTTGGATGCTGCGTTGGTTGTGTAATAGTGCAATTGAAATCTTTCATAACTGAATCATTCGGAGATCTTGTGACTTTCCCCTGACGAAATGGATGACGTCCATCCAGACACAGTCAGGCAGCAAGGCACACTCAGTCAGAGTGGAAAAGTGGGAGAGAGGTGACAGTCTTTGGGTCATCATAGCTTAAGATCCCTGCGAGACGGGAGCGTGTGGCTTGGAGTGTCCCACTTTCAGAACACATACACATCAAAGGAAGGGAGGCTGAGCTCAGAGAGGGGCAACATTCCACATGTCCCCGTCTCTCTGGAGGAGCCTATTAGCAGTACACTGTGCTGTTTGTGTTGCGATGCCTAATGATAACACTACCATGATCAACAAGCAGCGCATCATGGTGAATGACCCCACAGTAATTAGAAAACACTAGCCTGGGCTCCTTGGCCAGGAAAACCACTGTAGCACTCAACAGAATAGCTGTTTGTTGATGTATATTGTATTTATTGAAGATTCCTGTTTTGTATTGTTATTGGTTGAATGTTGGCAGATGTTTGAGCCAGTTAGAAGCGACAGTGTTTTGATTACAACACATTAATGAGGATGGAGAGTCTTATCTACTTTTTTTTTTAAACTTTCTAATTTGTAAAGGAAAAACATATTGTCTTAGTGTCATTGGTTGTCAGTAAACAGCTTCACATTGCGGTTGTCATGAAGTGCTAGCTAGATAACGGTGGTACTGTTGAGGTATCTTGGGTACTCAAAGTGCTTTAGAAGCACATCAGATGTTATCGGTAGGCCTAAGGAGTTGTTGTTAGTTGGGACTTTGTGCATTGGTCTCATTCATCATATTGAGCAGGGCAGAGGACCATGACGTTATGGGGAACAGACTGTGCCGTTGGATTGTTCAGGCACTAAGGACATGTTGTCTTCCATGGGCGGAGCTCCCACATAGAGGGCCACACACCTAGCCATCTCCATTAAGCCTTAGATTAGGAAACGGGCATGCTTTCCCAGAAAGGCTAAAGGCAGTTTTTCCATTTGCTAAATTCTGAGTGTCCTGATTGTCTCTTACTAATGCGCGCATGGACAAAGATATCAAAGAGCTGGAGTCATTTCTAGACGGATAAGGAAACATTCTCTTGATAGCCAGCAGACTAAACTTGTCAAATCTCCTTGATAAGGTGTGAAGGATCTAAAGAGTTTGTCTTTGTCGTTACACGTTACTTGGTCGTTACACATTGTCCCCTAGGCCTGGGAATTGCCGGGGACCTCATGATACGATATTATCACGATACTTAGGTGCCAATGCGATATGTAATGCTATTCTCATGATTCTATATGTGCATATTGCTCACCATATGTCTGCTGCAGAGGGACAAGAGAGAGAGAGAGTGAGAAAAGAGAGTGAGGCACTCTCACAAGAGAGTGAGCCATGAGAAAATGAGTTTGGATCCCTATGTTAAAAATTGAGTTTTCATGCAGGCCCAGCCAACTAGTGCAAAAATGATATTGTCGATATGATATATCATCAAAAATAATATCCCGATATGTAACTATCGATTTTTTTTCAGTTTTATGTCCAGTTAGTGACCTCTGTCCTCTCCCTCCCTCCCAGCAGTATGTAGACCAGTCACTTATGAAGAACGCTATAAAGACCTCTGAGGAGTCATGGATCGAGCAGCAGATGCTGGAGGACAAGAAGAGAGCCACGGACTGGGAGGCCACCAACGAGGCCATTGAGGAGCAGGTGGCCAGGGAGTCCTACCTGCAGTGGCTCCAGGACCAAGAGAAGCAGGCACGCCAGGTGAGAGAGAACTTGGAAGTACATGGCAGATTAAAGAGCAATTCAGTGACATCCTTCTTAGAAAGACAATAGTACCACATTTGGTTCATATGAATCTAGTGTCCAGTATTGAAGTGTTGCAGCAGCTTGCATGTGTTTTAATGAGGTCCATGTTTCCCTCTCCTCCCAGCCCCGAAAGGCTAGTGCCACCTGCAGCTCGGCCACCGCAGCATCTTCTAGTGGTCTGGAGGAGTGGAGTGCCCGCTCGCCCCGGCAGCGCAGCTCAGCTCCCTCACCGGAGAACACTGACCCCTCTCACTCAGACACAAGCAACAAGCCTCCCTCCCCTGCTGGGGCAGCCCACATGTCCAAGCCCCCTTCACCTTGTGCCCCAGGTTCGTCACTGTGACAAACCATCAGAAGCGTCATGAATCAACTGAGAGGGTTGTGAATCAAATGAACATTGGAATCATAGGATTTCATTTTTGTCTCATGATGGGAATGTCTCTCTGCCCCCTACTCTAGGTCCCAGCAACCAGGCTTGTGTTGGGCCTGATAGACCCACCTCCTCTCTGAAGTCTCTGTACCCGGCCCTGGAGTACCGTGCTATCATGAAAGAAATGTCACCCACCGCCTTTGGTAAGATAATCACTTGCTCTTTCTTTACTTAAAGACTTATTGAATGCATTCAATTTAGTTGAAACAACTGTATTACTCCCCTTTAGGGCAATTACTGCTGTTGTATGTTATGTTATTTATATGTTATTCATAGAATGGGTAGTATGTTCAGTTTGAGATGTAATATTTCGCTTAGGATAGTTTTCAACACTAGCTGCAATCCTTAACATAAGGCATATCAATCACAGTGTTCTAGACAGTGTTATTACACATCCTCTGTTGTGAAAGCACGGTGCTGTAGCTGCTGCTGGACTGAAGACACTTGAATAACAACATATGTATGCTAGAGATTAGTGGAAATGTTTGTTTTATTTTACATAACTTTCAAATGTTAATGATAGGATAGGTTACAGTGTATCATCTTAATGTTTATTTTTTATTAGATTTATTCGGATCCCCATTAGCCAACGCCAATGGCGAAAGCAAATCTTACTGGGTTCCAACACATAACGAAAAATACATTACAGACAAAATCATTTCAAATGTACATAATGTACATTTAAAAAACTGTGTGTGCACCTATCAGTTATACATTCATGTAGCTTTAAAGTATTTGGGTCACCATATGACATGTATTTTTTTAAATGATAATTTCTCATGATGGTATATTCTATCGCTTAGCAACTCTGTATCTGAAAGGACAACAAACAGGAAATCAGAAGAAGAATTGTAAAAACGTAGAAACATGAAACAAGGTTGTGGTGCCGGAGCAAAGCTGAAAACGGATGCACTTCACCTGAAATTTCCTCCCTCTCATATTGGCTGGGTCGTGATTGGGTGCATATACTGCCACATTTGTATTTGTGTACAAGCTTTTTCTACCCAAACAAAATCTATGTTAACCACTGTCACTAATGTGCAGAATATAAACAGCAACTAACAATATTTTATAAACTAGTAATTCCAATACCCCTCTTGATTTCAAATAACTACCAGATTTTTTCCCCCTCAAAATCCTCTTACATTAGAATGCTAGAATGTGTATTTTTCCCTTTCTCTATGGTGTAGGCTTAACAGACTGGGAGGATGATGAGATTCTGGCCTCAGTCTTGGCCGTTTCACAACAAGAGTACCTCGACAGCATGAAGAAGAACTCAATGCATAGAGAACCCTCTCCAGACAGCAGTTGATAAAGGGGATCAAGCACACACACAACGTCCCCTGGAAGGAAGGTGGCAGAACGGGGAAAAATCCAAACGTCATCATGTAACCATCCAGTCTTCTCTCCTCCTTCTCCCTATCATCCATCTCTGCCTCTCCACACTTACCAATAAAGATCCAGCATAATCAGACTCCACCCCCTTCCTTTCTAATACCATAGACACCATCATTGGACTTATTTAGTTGCATGTTTAATTGAACACAACCAATATCATCATAGAAAACAAGAAGAAAAAATATATAAAAATGGTCATACTTATCCTCTTAATGATTGGTTAATATAAGTTTGTTTTATTTTCTTTTCTTGTTTGGGATGAAAATACATTTTTTTTTTCTTGGAATAAAAGAGGAAATCTTTCTGAAAAACAGCATTTTTGTGTATTTCTTTTTGCTATAACTGTACTTATTAATTTCATAGCCACTCGAAATGATATACACTTCTAAATATTGAATTGCATTTTACCTGAATAATTGATTGGATTTGTACATAAATGGTAATTCCATTGCATTCGTTATGTGAGGTTTTTTCTCTCTGTTATTGCTGCCCACCAGCGCCCACCCTTCACTGTTTACTTGTGGGCACAGTTTTTTACTCCCACCTAATTAACGTTAACCTCCCGGCAGCATTTCTTTCACAAATTAATCTGAAAGGATTATATCCAAACAATAACAGACATATGTGCTGAAGGAAATTTGGCTGCAATAGTGACAGGCAGACAATACTTTGTTATTATTAATCTATTACTATACTGTCAATGATGACAGAGCTGTGTGCAATTTACTTCAGTAAAATGTTAAATATTATGTTCATGCCATGAGCACACACCTATGCACAATGAATGCAGATACAGAATCAAGCACATCATGCACTGTAAGAAGAAGAGAGATGTGCGCGCTAAAATTAAAAAGTACCACAAGGAAGGTGCTTCTCATCAAAAGACCGCTCATTTACTGGAATGTAAGCTAATTCGGAGGAAAGTAGTAGTGGTATATGAATATTAATATAGTTAAATCATGCTACATTGTGATTGGACCACAATTCAAAATACTACCGCTAATGCAGCGATGATTGGATAGGTGCGTCGTGTGGGCGTGTTCACCGCTTTAACCTTAAAAAACAGCAACAAACTTTCTTTGGCCAGACGTGTCAGTTTGTTGTGCAAATTGGTCTTTCTGGGAAGCGCATCTGTCTACAGCAACTTGCTCTGTGTTGGATATTTTGAAAACTGAAGATTCTTCACGGATTAAATTCGAAATGGACATAACCTTGAACTAAATCTACACAACTGTTTTTACTTCGGATACATTCAATTTATAAAAATGTTGGACAAACGTAGTGTTGAGCTGCAATTGGATCAGGAGGATGTCAAAGAAAAAAGCGGTAAGAATTTGGAGGTGCCAGTGCCATATGTTTTTCATTTAATGGCTCATTATGTCTCATTAATGTATGGTTCACGTTTGACTGGAATATCAAGGTTGATCAAGAAAGGAGGTATAGCCAGTATATATTTGCTTTCACAACAAGCAAGACACATACCTAGTAATGACACAATGTAGTGGACATAGAGACAGTTTCTTACATAGCCTACCTACATTACCTACATTCATTACAGCTTTGACTATGTTTTGATGTATGTTATTTGACACCACAGGTAAAGAGTCCTTTGAGAAGCATTACCAATTCGGTGCGCTTCTTGGAAGTGGTGGATTTGGGTCCGTCTTTGCTGGTCAACGCATCTCAGATGGTCTGCAGGTACTTACAGCAAAATATTGTATTTCATTTTTTTCTTTCAAGTGACGAGAAAATAGTCAATTAATGACAATAACAAAAATTCAAAACGTGTTTTTAGACTAATTTAAAAAAAAATGGATATATGAACACTTGTTTTTTATCCTTAGGTGGCAATTAAGCAAGTTTCAAGTGACAGAGTGCAGCAATGGGCGCGATTGGTAAGTTTAAAAAAACTTTATATGATTTAAGATGTGCGTTTATGTCTTGTTGGGGCTTCTGACAATTGTATTTTTTTTGTGGTTACCATTCTTGTACACCTGACAGTCTTGTCATGTGTGGAAACAAAAAGCGGGTATTTCGTGCCCTCTGCTGGAAATCGAAGAGAAACCACATGTTGTTTTTTCATAACCATGACGTAGTTGTAATATTGTGGAAATTACGTGGTAGGGTTTTTCCTATTTTTTTTTTGAGGAACTTAATATCAGTACTTACCCTGTCTGGACCAAAAAACAAATGTCAATATATGTAAAAAAAAAAAATACTATTTTTATTCTCATGTGTTTTAGGAACAAGTATATTGATGCTGACCTACTCTTAATAAGACTAACCCTCCCTCTGTCTCTCTCTGCCAACAGCCAGATGGACCCAACCTGGTACCCATGGAGATAGCCCTGCTCTTACAGCTGGGGGGTGGTGCAGGGGCAGGACCCTGGCACCATGGGGTGATCAGGATGCTGGACTGGTTTGAGGTGCCAGGACAGGGATTCCTCATCGTGTTCGAAAGACCACAACCCAGTCAGGACCTCTTTGACTTCATCACAGAGCGGGGAGCCCTGGACGAGCCACTTGCACAAAGGTATATGACTGTTTCAAGTCAGTAGACTTATTTCACTCACAGGTTGATCATCTCCACTAAGTTTCCATGTTTGGGAGGCTGCTGGATTTTCGGTGCTCATTAATGTGATTTTATATTATATTCTAATTAAGGCTTCTTTTTCCAGGTTCATGCTCCAGATAGTGGAAGCGCTGCAGTTCTGTCAAGCACAGGGGATCGTTCATAGGGATGTGAAGGATGAGAACATTTTAGTCGACACTCGGACAGGAGATGTTAAGATCATTGACTTTGGCTCCGGTGCTCTGCTCAAAGACACTGCTTACACAGAATTTGAGGGTGAGTGAAAAACACTACTTATGATATCCATATGTACCCGTCTAAACTTATTTTAGAAGTATTGATGACTCATTTTTTTTGTTAGTAATATAACCATCTCTTTCTCTCACTAGGCACCAGAGTGTACAGTCCTCCTGAGTGGATCCAACATCAACACTATCATGCCCGGTCTCTGACTGTCTGGTCACTTGGAGTGCTTCTCTTCGACATGGTTTGCGGGGACATCCCCTTCGAGAGGGACAGAGACATTGTGCAGGCCACGCCAAGTTTCACCAAGCGCATTTCAAAAGGTACATTACTACATAGGCCTATTCTTACTATCTGACAACATTTCTAGGGCAATGACAGAACAAATTATGGATTTCATTTCTAAATACAATTCATCATGACTGAAAATCCCCCCCCCCCCCTCCACAGAGTGCCAGTCTTTGGTTCGTTGGTGCCTTGCCTACAGACCAGAAGATCGGCCAAGCTTAGAAGAGATTTTACTCCATCCCTGGATGGAGTCATCTAACGACAGTGGAGACTTGCATGGGGATCACAACTCTTTGCCAAGCCAGTCAAGCCTATGATTCCTGGATACTATTGGGTGGCTAAAGAAACTTCAGATGCCTTTTAAGATCACACTTATCTTATATTCTCTGTGCTTAACTTATCAAGTCCCCCTATGGAAAGCTATTTATTTATCATTTTGTGGTGTTGCAATACTATTTTATTTTAATTTGACAAGTATTATACAAAAAATTATGCACTAATGTACTACCTTAGTACAAAGAAATGTATCACACACTTATCTTGAGCCAAGGCAAACTATATCTAAATTATCTTCACAAGTGTTAGAAAACAGCACATTCCATAGTAATATAGACCATATTGGGAAGAGATATGTATGCTTTATTTAAAAAAAAAAAAAAAATCATTTATGGGTATTTATTTCAATTACTATTTATTTATCTTTAGGGTTGGACTTTCTGTTTACATCAGTTATACTGGAGGCATGTCGAAGTTTCTGATGCCATTTGATTCTATTATTTAATGTGATTTGGTTGAGATCACATACTTTTCCATGTGAAGACCTGGTTTTACAGGTTATTTAAGTTACCTCGTTTCAAGAGGAATAGAGGACTACAAAACAACAGTAATCCGGAGCACTATGGATATCTTAAATTTTCCATGGATTTTGTCCTGATGGTTTGGTAGTGACACAGGCAAGGTAACATCTCTATGGACACGCAAGTCAGGCTCATACGCCTCATACAATGGACTTATTCGCTGGAGCTGAGTAGTCTTGGGAATGGGACATTGACACTGTTTTCTCTGCAAAATAATATTTACATATTATTTTGGAACTTTAACGCATTTAGAATGTCAAATAGTATCCAGGATGTAATACTATCCTTCAGGATTGACCTTTAGAATGTCTGTGTAATTTTTTGTGATGGGCAGGCCTCCAAGGGTTTGTCAACACCACAGCAATGAATCATCCAAGAATGTGTCCAATCCAGAAACTAAACTGGGTGATCTTTATCTGGGAGGGAAGTTAAAATCTGTGCTTCCATTTTCCTTCCTAGGACGTATGTTCTTGTTTTCTGTGGAGTTTGAAGGTTTACCTGAAGTAAATGCCTCAGTGTTTTAACCAGTGACTGTTGTTCAAGGCAATAGACAACGTTCAAAACTGGGTGATTTTGACTTTTGTGTTATTTATTTACTTTTGTTCTATTGTTGCAAGTGGAACCCACATGACCAATTGTATGTATGTATATATGTTGTTGTTTAAATGTTGGTGAGACTTCATCATATGCCTTAATCTAAATCCTACCTTAATGATGGGACTGTAATGACAAACATTTTCTCATTCATGACTCAATTTACCCAATGGAAGAGTTAATACATTGAAATCTTGTCATGAAAATTGGATTTAAAAAAAACATAGTTCTTAACAATTAAGTGGAATTATCATTGACATAATCATAGTCAATGAGCTGAGGTAGCATAGTCATATTTGTTGTAAATACTTATGTATTGTTTTATACACTGTCAGTTGTCACAAATCTCTTTACATTAAATGAGAATTTCAGGAGACACATTCTGTCAAATTCTTGATTCTTAAGTGTACATAAAGGCTGTCAATGTTTATCTGTACTGTTTGGTTTTCATTAATCATGATTTCACAAGATTAGACTTCACTCATTTAGAGTGCCTTTGTGACAAGTCAAACACGTGTAGGAAGGATAGGCCTCCATTTAAAGGGCTTGATAGCAGTTGGAAGTTTGAACCATCACTTAGTTGTTATATCAAAACGAATGACAACATCACTCATAAACAGGCAAAGGGGTGTCCCTGACAAAAAAAGATTACCGTTTTGAAACTGCAGTAATGGCAGTCGACTATGGTATTTTGGACACAGTAATTGCAGAATAACTGCAGTGTACTGCAGTTATAATGCACTGTAACTGCAGTTACACTGCAAAACTACTGCATTATATACAACTGCGGGATCATACTGCAGTTATACTGCTCTGTAACTGCGGTTACAATGCAAAATTACAGCAGTAAAAAAAACTATGGGATCATATTGCAGTTAAACTGCACTGACTGCAATATTTTTTTGTAAAAGGCAAGGCAACCACAGGGCAGAATGGTTTAGTACCTCGCCCTGTGGGCAAGCACCAGTACTGTGTGTGAAAGGAAGTTATGTGACTGTTGGTTGACACTTATGGGTCCATTAGGGGATACATTTTAAGATCCCAGTCTGTCCTGGCTGTACAATGATCAACCAACCCTATACAGCACATCAAACTTGATTTCTCTCATCAAAGACAGGCGGACCATTAGTTGATACTTTCTTTCACAGCTCGAGTGCAATGCTGCCGTAGCCTATAATTTGAGTCTGGCGTAATCGTTTTAAGCTAATGTTGAAATACAGTAGTCGTCTTTATGGTCTGCAGAAGATGAGGACAATAATGGCGGTTAATTGGCGAGTTCGTTTTGTTTGCATCGACGGGATTTGCACATTTTAGACCATTCCATTGGTCCTATCAGTACCACCGAACGACGGAGAGGCTGTCCCTCAACTCAACAACCAATAGGATCATCTGCACTGGAAGCTCGGGGGTTTTGTGAATGTGCCAGCGAACAAGGAAATGATTGTGAAGTAAAAACGAAAAACAACACATCAGTGTTTTAATCGTAACGTGGAATGGCTCAGCTAGTGGGGTTGGGAATCCTAGCACTCGTTGTCAGTTGACGTGTGAAAGGGGCTGCAACAGCAATTGGATGCAAGCTAGCTACCAGTGCTAAATTAGCTAACATTAGGTGAAAGTCAAAGGCAAGGAATTAGCTCACTGGCTAGGTGACAACACATTCCAGTTCACATAACGTCAATGCCAACATGGCAGGGAGCAACAACAACGGCCAAGGGACAGGAGTTGGAGAGGAGAAGACAGCCTCTCCTAGACAGAGTGAAGGTACAACTATATTTTGTTCAGCTGCTCGTTAGCATGATATTTAGCAGACTGTACTGTGTTGATTTGCTATCCATGTTAGCTCATTTAGCTAACGTTAGCGAACTAACTATACAGCTACAGCAGTGTCAGTGGCTCGTATCTAGCTATTTTAAAATAGCTACCTAGTTCATTAATAAAGTATCCAGGCAGAGGATATGGCCTATTATTCAGCGTATATATATGTGTGTGTGTGACTCTGAAAGTTGCATTCAAAACGTTAGCTATAGCCTCTTTCATGCATTGAGCCTGTGTGTGTTGTAACTTTGGTGATGTGGAACTTGTCTTTCTCTTTTTTTACAGCCAGGTGAGGGTGGGGTCAGAAACTCCTCACACCTGTTTGAATTAACTGCGCCTTAATGTAACTAATATGAATCAACCAACCATACAAGTCAGATAACTAGTAGGAACATGTGAAAAGAGTAGTCCTTTATCGTACAGTAGGCAGATATTAATAATTGTAAACTGGGTAGTTCGAGCCCTGAATGCTAATTGGCTGACAGCCGTGGTTTATCAGATCTTATACCAACGGGTATGACAAAGCATTTATTTTTATTGCTCTAATTACATTGGTAACTAGTTTATAATAGCAATAAGCCATCTTGGGGGTTTGTGGTATATGGCCAATATACCACGGCTAAATGCTGTATCCAGGCACTCCGAGTTGCGTCTTATGTAAGAACAGCCCTGAGCTGTAGTATATTGGCTGTATACCACACCCCCTCGGGCCTTATTACTTAAACAATGAACGGTTTAAATCAGCACAGTAGTTTATTATAATAATAATAATATGTTCTGTTTGCTTTTGAAAGTAAAAGTCAAATTTAAAACATTGGCATTGTTGAATTCAATTTCCATAATAGCAAGCTAGGACTGATGTTTTGGTTAGCTAAACTAGCAAGTCATTTTGTTTGGATACAAAGGCAACAACTGTAGCTATCTGGTAAACATGCCAGCTATCTACTTCAGTGCATGTTGAACACAGTTCTAGCGGCAAATGTGTTAAATTATAGCCATGGTATTTAAGTGATAATGCCTGAGAAGCCAGTGTTTGGAGGCTATATTGGCACGGGTGTTGTTACGCCTGAGATGGCAAACCGTACCAATATATCCTCCAAACACCGGATTCGAGGGCATTATCACTTTTATACAACATATTCAAATAACAATTGACATATTTTCATAAACGTTATTTGGATTAATATCTTCCTTCCACAAGTTATAGTCCCTATACATCTAGGGTTGCAACCCAAGCCGGCTGGTCGTTTGTTCTATCAGTTCAGTTGCCAGAGACGGGACCCACTCTTTTTGTTCTGCATCTATGGACGTGACCCAGTCGTCCATATTGGCTGGCAACGTTCTTATCCCTTGCTATCAAATAAACGTAACAATCCAAGTTTTGTCCTAACCACACCATATTCCTGCCGAGTTAGACAGCGGGCTGCCATTAGACCACGCATAACTTCTTAACACATAATCTACGACTGTTTACACAGCAGGAATATGGTGCAGTTTGGACAAAAGTTGGATTCAGATGTTTATTTTATTTACATTTTTTCATTTAAAATTGTACCCCCTTTTCTCCCCAATTTCGTGGTATCCAATTGTTAGTAATTACTATCTTGTCTCATCGCTACATCTCCTGTACTGGCTCGGGAGAGGTGAAGGTCGAAAGCCATGCGTCCTCCGAAACACAACCCAAACCAAGCTGCACTGCTTCTTAACACAGCGCGCATCCAACCCGGAAGCCAGCCGCACCAATGTGTCTGAGAAAACACCGTGCACCTGGCTACCTTGGTTAGCCTGCACTGCGCCCGGCCCGCCACAGGGGTCGCTGGTGCGCGATGAGACAAGGATATCCCTACCGGCCAAACCCTCCCTAACCCGGGACGACGCTAGGCCAATTGTGCATTGCCCCACGGACCTCCCGGTCGCGGCCGGCTGCGACAGAGCCTGGGCACGAACCCAGAGTCTCTGGTGGCACAGCTAGCGCTGCGATGCAGTGCCCTAGACCACTGCGTGACCCGGGAGGCCCAGATGTTTATTTGATAGCTAGGAACAACTTTACGTTATGTCTGATAAGTAAAATCCTTAGAGATTATACATATGGTTTTGTTGACAGGAAACTTTTTGGGGGGGTGACGACGGAGGGGTTCCAACCAATACACAGACTCCCAAAGTTGTCCCAAAGCTATGCTCTGCCTATGTCTTGTGAGAATAGATTTTCATCTGGTTCAACTGACTTGGATTTTCAGCTATGCAATGCAAAGTAGTCTAATGATGTCATCTGATGTTGTCTTCTTACTACAGTGAACAGAAAGCTGAAATACATCAGTTTGGCCATCCTTGTTGTCCAGAATGCCTCTCTCATCCTCAGCATTCGCTATGTCCGTACGCTGCCCGGTGATCGTTTCTTCACCACCTCTGCAGTGGTTATGGCAGAGGTGCTCAAAGTACTTACCTGCCTTCTCATCATTTTATTCCAGAGAAAAGGTAAGCCTCAATTATTGAACATTGAAACCCCCTAAGGTCGATGTCCGCGCCTGTACGGAAATTTAATTAGCATAATACAAAATCCCCAATAAAAATCTGCCCGTTTAAGCTCTAGATATGTTTGTTTTTGCATTTGATGCATCTAAATCCCCTACATCCGTCTGTACATCCGTCTGTCGCACTTGCCGGCAGAGCTGGAGCGGTGTTTGTCAGACCATGAGACATCACGAAAATCGGTGTTCTCATAATTGTCTGAACAGTTTGGCCTACAAACTATGGTGAACAGATGAGACTCTCAGGAACACAAAGGGTGTTCTCTGTTTTGCTCTACGACCCCCACAAGCGTCTTGAGACTCATCTGAAGTCGGTACAGCCGATCTGCCAACTTCTGTCTGAAGCGTCTGAACAGTTTGGGCTACAAAACTAATATGACGCCTCTGGGTAAAGGTGAGACTCACACATGTGCAGTGCATTCAGAAAGTATTCGGACCCCTTCCCCCTTTTCCACATGTTGTTATTTTACAGCCTTATTCTAACATGGATTAAACAATTATTAATCTACACACAATACCCTATAATGACAAAGCAAAAAGTGTTTTTTAAACATTTTTGCAAATGTATTAAAAATGAAAAGATACCTTATTACTACATAAGTCCCTTTGCTATGAGACTCGAAATTGAGTTAAGGTGAATCTTGTTTCCATTGATCGTCCTCCATTGATCATATTTCTACAACTTGATTAGAGTCCACCTGTGGTAAATTTAATTGATTGGACATGATTTGGAAAGGTCCCACAGTTGATAGTTTTTGCTCTGACGTGCACTAAGCCATGAGGTTGAAGGAATGGTCCGTAGATCTCAGACAGGATTGTGTCGAGTCACAGATTTGGGGAAGGGTACCAAAACATTTCTGCAGCATTGAAGGTCCCCAAGAACACAGTGGCCTCCCTCATTCTTAAATGGAAGAAGTTTGAAACCACCAAGATTCTTCCTAGAGCTGGCCGCCCGGCTAAACTGAGCAATCGGGGGAGAAGGGCCTTGGTCAGGGAGGTGACCAAGAAACAGATGGTCAGTCTGACAGAGCTAAATACTTCTCTGTGGAGATGGGAGAACATTCCAGATGCACAACCATCTCTGCAGCACTCCCCCAATCAGGTGTTTATGGTGGAGTGGCGAGACGAAAGCCACTCCTCATTAAAAGGCACATGACAGCCCCCTTTGAGTTTGCCAAAAGGCAGCTAAAGACTCTCAGACCATGAGAAACGAGATTCTCTGGTCTGATGAAACCAAGATTGAACTCTTTGGCCTGAATACCAAGTGTCACATCTGGAGGAAACCTGACACGATCTGTACGGTGAAGCATGGTGGTGGCAGCATCATGCTGTGTTTTATTTAGTTTTGCGGCAGGAACTGGGAGACTAGTCAGGATCGAGAGAAATATGAACGGAGAAAAGGAGAGATCCTTGTTGAAAACCTGCTCCAGAGCACTCAGGACCTCAGACTGGGGCAAAGGTTCACCTAACAACAGGATAACGACCCTAAGCACACAGCTAAGACAATGCAGGAGTGCCTTCGGGACAAGTCTCTGAATGTCCTTGACTGGCTCAGCTAGAGCCCGGACTTGAACCCGATCGAACATCTTTGGAGAGACTGGAAAATAGCTGTGCAGCGACGCTCCCCATCCAACCTGACAGGGCTTGAGAGGATCTGCAGAGAATGGAAAAAAACTCCCCAAATACAGGTGTGCCAAGCTTGTGGCGTCATACCCAAGAAGACTCAATGATGTAATCACTGCCAAAGGTGCTTCAACAAAGTACTGAGTAATTTCTCAAATTTACTTCAAGGGGTCTTAAAATTCTAAATCAAATAGCAAAATTATGCTTGGTTTGACCAGTATTAAACATTCCATATAGCTTACTAGAATGGGTTAATGTGTGTAATGGGGATTTTCGGTGGAACCAAGGAGCGAAGTCATTGTTAATATCAAACAGAAATGTTTTACAAAAATTCAGGGAGAACACCTCCAGAGCAGAAGCAAAGAACATGAATTGGAGACAGGCCCTTATTATTCTAATCAGTACCCAATGTTCTCCAAACATCAGCCTGAGAATCTTGTACAAAGTCAAAACAAAAGACAGTGACTTTGCCAGCTGCTGTAGAATCGGTGTTCATAATGTCATCAATACAATAATAATCAGTGTGTCCTGGGTCCTTGTACCTTCAGTAGCCCTGATGTCAATCACTATCAAACGACATAACAACCCATAACATTCGGTAACAATTCTGCTACTGACCATCAACCAGTACACAAATGAATATAGCCCTGGAAGCATTGTTAATTACTCTTAACTGAATATGAACTTTATTCAGCTTAAATATTTCCATTTACATTGTGTTTACTGCAGAAACATTTTGGCTTTGTTTTTTAAAGTTCAATACTTGGCTAATTTGTGTTGTCAATACACATGACCTACCTGCAAAATGTAAATGTGGTGGTCTGCATTTTCACCTGTCTCTTACAATCAACTCGCTCTCTCCCTCTCCCAGGAAACCTAAAGGAGTTTATTGTATTGCAGTACAACTCCATTGTCATCCAATACAAGGACACGCTTAAACTGGCTGTCCCAGCCCTCATCTATACCTTGCAGAACAACCTCCAGTATGTGGCTATCTCCAATTTACCCGCAGCTACTTTCCAGGTTAGTTGCTCTGGCTGCCTGGTAATGAGATATGTTTCTTCTAGCGTCGCATCCTTGATTATGATATCTCATAGCAAATCACTTTACCACAAGCATAAACCCTTTGAGTACCCCACAATAGCCTATAATGCCATTTTTTGTTTTGTTTCCCATACCCCCCTGTAAGTTAAAAAAAAATATATATATGTTATGATTTTAGTCTGCAATATGCAAAATGTATGTTGTTAAATGCTGTTTGGTTTAATGAATGTTGTGGTTATTTCTCCAGGTGACCTACCAGCTGAAAATTCTGACCACAGCTCTTTTCTCAGTGCTGATGCTGCGGAAGAGCCTATCACGGATTCAGTGGCTGTCCCTGCTCCTGCTGTTCGCTGGAGTTGCTATCGTACAGCTGGAGCAGGAAGGAAAACAGAAGGAGGAGACTACCGTCACTGGACCGAGCCAGAACTATGCCAAAGGACTGGTGGCAGTGATAGTGTCCTGCCTCTCCTCTGGCTTTGCTGGAGTGTACTTTGAGAAAATCCTTAAGGGCAGCTCAGCCTCTGTGTGGATGAGGAACATCCAGCTGGGCATATTTGGCACTCTACTAGGCCTGTTGGGCATGTGGTGGAACGATGGCCTTGCCATTGCAGAGAAGGGCTTCCTGTTTGGGTACACACCCATGGTGTGGGGCGTCATCTTTAACCAGGCTTTTGGGGGTTTACTGGTGGCGGTGGTAGTGAAGTACGCAGACAACATCCTGAAGGGCTTCGCCACTTCCTTTTCCATCATCGTCTCCACTGTCGTCTCTGTCTACCTCTTTGGGTTCCACGTGGACCTCCTCTTCACTCTGGGTGCTGGTCTGGTCATTGGAGCCGTCTATATGTATAGTCTGCCCAAAGCAGCTGCTCCCTCCCCGTCTACTGCTACCCTCTCCTCTTCCAGCCACAGTCTGGCCGACGGCGCTGGAGACTCGGAGACGGAAGCTTTCCTCCCAAAGTCAGTCCTGGTGAAATGAGCGCTCTGCAATCCTGTCTGTCCTTCTCTTCTTCCTTTCAAATCTCATTATTTTTCCATCTGGACTAAAACAAACTTTGCCTTCCATCTTTATCTTTCTGCTACTTATATTTAATTTGGGAACTTCATATCAATAGATTTTTTTGATACAAACGGAAGGGGTACGGCATCGCTGTATTTTAGTTCTGTAGATAGCCCAAGGTTGTTATTCCTCAGACTACCCATCAGTGTATTCTGCCTATAATGGAATGGGTAGCCAGAGATTTTAACTCCGTTTTCGTGCAGTAGTCTGCTAAGTTTCAATACTTTTTGAAAGCACAAGAGGGTGAAGTATGAAAACTTGTGATATTCTGTTCATGTTAATCATGCCTCTGGGAATATCTTTGCTTTCAATACTTAGTTCTCTACAGACCCCTCTTTGCCTTAAACAATGTATTTTTAATCAAAAGAAAGCCTTACCACATATCTAGATGACTTGCCAGAGGACTTAAAATACAGCTGCAACTTTAGTTGTTTTTTTAAAATTGAAGTTATGGTCTTCAAGAAACCTAGTTACTTGGATACAACTCTTTAGACAGAGAGTCTGGCCATTCTACCATAAAGGCCTGATTAGTGGAGTACTGCAGAGATGGTTGTCCATCTGAACTATAACGGAATATAGTTGAAAGACTTCCAATTGGCATGGCGACTTTATAAATGTCTATAAACCTAGAAACTGAAAAGGAGTTTGAGGTGTTCCGGAATTAATGTATTTCTGTCTGCTCTCGCTTGAGCTCCTCAGGTGTAGACCCAACTAATCGAATCCCATCCTAACAGCGCCTAAAATGGAGGCTAGTTTAGGGTGGGCCGGGCTAGTTTAGGGTGGGCCGGGCTAGTTTGGGCACCACCTGAGCTAATGGTCATGCTGTGCCTTTTCTCTTTCATTTGTACAGTAATGATATCATTTGTTGACAAAAGTTGAAAAATGCATAAATAATATCACATTTATAATTTCATTTTTTGCTTTGACTAATTGTGACAGGTTTGTGGAAATATGCTCATGCTCATATTTATACAAACTGTTCTCTGAGATGTCTTTTCTTTTTTTTTTTTAAATATCAACTGGAGTTGATGGAATGTTTTCATGTTTTTTGTCAAAATGGAAAGTGTTTGTCCCTGAGCAAAAAACACAGAGTAAACTGGACAAGTATCAAATGATAAAGCATTAGTTGTGGGTGTTTTTTTTTTTACACTCAAGTCTGCTTTATTATCATATTAAATTAAGGAGCTTTTCTCTTTAAATCGAAGTTAAATCCCAATGTTACCAGAGAATATTGAGCATACTTGCTTAGATTTTGCAAGAATGGTTTCTTTAAAATCATCAAGCTGACAAGGACAATATACTGTATTTTTAGGCAGCTAAAATTCTTTTTTGTCATGAATTGTTTTTAGTTTTTGTTTACTTTCAGGCTGTTGGTGTTAGATTGGGTTAAAAATTCAGATACAGCTGCTCATAGTCTTTTGACCTACAGCCAATTCATATCATTTAAAATGCATAAATAAGTAGGCCTGTATATAGAATTCTATCTTAAGTCTGGGTTAGTATCATTGACATTAAACAAATGAATTGATAGACTTATTAAAGCCAGTTTGAAAATGCTTTACAAATGGAATTCATAAGGGAGGTGATATTTCTCACAATTTGTTTTTCAGTGTGAAATATCAGGGGGAAAAACTAATTGATACAGTTTAGATCAAGAAAAGTATTTATCTGAAATTTGTTACTATGTTCATGACTTAGCTATTTCTGTACACTCTCAGACAAAAGCATATTTTATTTAGTCATCAACATTTTACTACAGTATCCCCAAGCCTTTTGGCCTCTGAGAAATGACCTGACCACCATATGCTGGAATAATTAATAATTACCTATTTAAGTTACCTAAGAAATAGTATCTGGTCTCAGTATGATGAGGTTATCGTTGTGTTCCTCCTCAGAAAGACTATTAGCAGCTGTTCAATATGGGATGAATTTGTCTGCGTTCATTGCCTTCAATGTTGACACAGAGCCACTGGCTTCTACTTGGTGTCTTATTGTCCCACATCACTGTTCAGCGTTGGATGCATTTATATCTGTGTGATATGAAATTAACTTATGAAGAAAAAGATAGTTATCATGGTTAGTTTGCACTTTTTATGAATGCCTCTGTACAAATAATACTTCTTTTAGTAAAACTTTTATAAAACTGGAGCTGGTTTCCATCCCTCTGGATTTTGTCTTAATTCATGTATACTGAACAAAAATATAAACGCAACATGCAACAATTTCAATGATTTTACTGAGTTACAGTTCATATAAGGAAACAAGTCAATTGAAATCAATTCATTAGGCTCTAATCTATGGATTTCACATGAATGGGCAGGGGCGCAGCCATGGGTGGGCCTGTGAGGGTGTAGGCCCACCCACTGGGGAGCCAGGCTTAGCCAATCAGAATTAGATTTTCCCCACAAAAAAGGCTTTATTACAGAAAGAAATGCTCCTCAGTTCCATCAGCTATCTGGGTGGCTGGTCTCAGATGATCCCGCAGGTGAAGAAGCTGGACGTGGAGGTCCTGGGCTGGCGTGGTTACATGTGATCTGTGGTTGTGAGGCCGGTTGGACAAACTGCCAAATTCAATAAAATTACGTTGGAGGCGGCTTATGGTAGAGAAAATAATTCAATTCTCTGGCAATAGCTCTGGTGGACATTCCTGCAGTCTGCCTTCTAAATGCACGCTCCCTCAACTTGAGATATCTGTTGTACGATGTTGTGTGACAAAACTGCGCATTTTAGAGTGGCCTTTTATTGTCCCCAGCACAAGCTGCACCTGTGGAATGATCATGCTGTGTAATCAGCTTCTTGATATGCCCCACATGTCAGATGGATGGATTATCTTGGCAAAGGAGAAATACTCACGAAGAGGGATAAAAACAAATTTGTGCACAAAATTTGAGAGAAAAAAGCTTTTTGTCTATATGGAACATTTCTGGGATCTTTTATTTCAGCTCATGAAACATGGGCCCAACACTTTACATGTTGCGTTTATAATTGTGTTTAGTATAATTGTAATGCAAGTACAAAATCCTGTGTCCCTTTATAAGTAGAGCTAACAAAATGTTAACATTGTAATATTACACTTGGTGCAGAGCACCACCAGGAGTGTTATCACCGTGATCCAGTGCACTATTGCATCCGTTTAAGTCATTAGGCCGTTCTTATCCCTGCATCTTTTTCCAACGAAGAATTATCGCCTGTAGTGACAGAGATGTCGAGAGATGCTATTGTCCATCAATGTTAAAAGACAACTATCCCAGTCAAACCAGTAACATCGGCTTGCCTACAATTTTTTCATGATAAACTGGGAGTGAGAGACAAGTGAATATCAGGGGAGGAAAAAATCAGGATAAACATCAGTCAACCATTTTTGTCGGAAATGATACAGTACACTGCCTTTAAGAGTTTTTGACTTACAGTACCTACTCATTCAAGGGTTTTTCTTTATTTTTACTATTTTCTACATTGTAGAATAATGGTGAAGACAAACTATGAATTAACACATGGAATCATGTAGTAACCAAAAGTGTTAAACAAATTAAAATATTTTAGATTCTTCAAAGTAGCCACCCTTTGCCTTGACAGTTTTCCACACACTCAGCCAGCTTCATGTGGAATGCTTTTCCAACAGTCTTGAAGGAGTTCCCACATATGCTGAGCACTTGATGGCTGCTTTTCCTTCAATCTGTGGTCCAACTCATCCCAAACCATCTCAAATGAGTTGAGGTCAGGTGATTGTGGAGGCCAGATCATCTGATACAGCACTCCATCACTCTCCTTCTTGGTAAAATAGCCCTTACACAGCCTGGAGGTGTGTTTTGGGTCATTGTCCTGTTGAAAAACAAATGATAGTAACCCTAAGTGCAAACCAGATGGGATGGCATATCGCTGCAGAATGCTGTGGTAGCCATGCTGGTTAAGTGTGCCTTGAATTCTAAATAAATCACACAGTCACCAGCAAATCACTATCACACCACCTCCATGTTAGGAACCACACATGCAGAGATCATCCGTTCACTGACTGCATCTCACAAAGACATGGTGGTTGGAACCAAAAATCTCCAATTTGGACTCATCAGACCAAAGGACAGATTTCCACCGGTCTAATGTCCATTGCTTGTGTTTCTTGGCCCAAGCAAGTCTCTTCTTATTGGTGCCCTTTAGTAGTGGTTTCTTTGCAGAAATTCAACCATGAAGGCCTGATTCACGCAGTCTCCTCTGAACAGTTGATGTTGAGGTGTCTGTTACTTGAACTCTGTGAAGCATTTATTTGGGCTGCAATTTCTGAGGCTGGTAAATAATGAACTTATCCTCTGCAGCAGAGGTAACGTCTACCTTTCCTGTGGCGGTCCTCATGAGAGCCAGTTTCATTGTAGCGCTTGATGGTTTTTGCGACTGCACTTGAAGAAACTTTCAAAGTTCTTGAAATATTCCTGATTTCCTGACCTCCATGTCTTAACGTAATGATTGACTGTAATTTCTCTTTGCTTATTAGAGCTGTTATTGCCATAATATGGACTTGGTCTTTTACCAAATAAGACTATCTTGTCACAACACAACTGAATGGCTCAAACGCATTAAGGAAAGAAATTCCACAAATTGACTTAACACGGCACATCTGTTAATTCTAATGAAAAACGGTGGCTAATTTGAAGAATCTCAAATATAAAATATATTTTGATTTGTTTAACACTTTTTTGGTTACTACATGATTCCATACGTATAAAGAAAACCCCTGGAATGAGTAGGTGTGTCCAAACTTTTGACTGGTACTGTATATATATTCAGTGTTTGAGCTTTTCGCTGCCCTATTTTCAGAGCGGTAAGATATACAGTTCTAAAGTTCTCCCTAGGGAGAATGTTTATTTTCACATTAGTTCATGTGAGACAATAACATGTTATTTTTTTTGATACGGTTGTTATAGTATTTGCTTAGGACAGAACAAAGATCTCTTCTTGAAAACAATATCTGACTGGTGCTTTGTGTTCCATTTTCTCTCTGTTCCTAGGGCCTCTGAAAAGGAAAAAGGATGCTAAGAAAGTGCTTCACGTCTGAAGGCATACCATGCCTGCATCTCATGCCAAAGTGATGTTGAAAGGAAAATTATTACAAATGCCTTCTATTAATTTAATTGAAATTCCTATACTAGCAGATCTGTTGGAGATGTTTGCCTCGGTTGCGAATGGGTATTGTATGAAGAGAATTACATTATCTTTTAATCATGCTTAGTTTACATGTAACAGATCAGGAGTTGAAACTTCCTTTGTAGAAAATATTTCCTTACACTGTTGCCTTACTATTTATCTATACAACATTAACATGAGTTCTTGTTAAAAAAATATTTTTCTGCTCCGTATCTACCCATTTACAACAAGTATTATTTAATCCCCATAAGATTGTTGAATAGTGTTTAATTATTAGTTGTATTATGTGTGTGATGCATTGAAACACTAATATCAGCCTTTAATGTAAATCTATCACGGCCTATATTTAACTTTTTTTTAAATGTTTGATGTGTTTGTTCAAAACCCAGCTAAGCAAAACTGAAAATGTGTTGAAAGTAAGGGCAGCAGGTAGCCTAGTCGTTTAGAGGGTTGGGCCAGTAACCGGAAGGTCGCTGGTTCGAATCTGTAGCCGATTAGGGGGGAATCTGTCGATGTGCCCTTGAGCAAGGCACTTAGCTCTAATTACTCCTATTAGTTGCTCTGGATAAGAGCATCTGCTAAATAAATGTATATGTGTTGACTTTTATTTGGGTTGAAGACAGTCCATGATCATTTGGCGCCCTCTACTGAACAATATTTATTATGTCAGCTTTGAATGTTTTTTATTTAACCTTTTATTTAAATAGGTAAGTCGGTGAAGAACAAATTCGTATTTACAATGACGGCCTACCAAAAGGCAAAAGGCCTCCTGCAGGGACGGGGATTAAAAATATAGGACAAAACACATCACGACAAGAGAGACACAACAACACTACATAAAGAGAGACCTAAGACAACAACATAGCATGGCAGCAACACCATATTACAACATGGTAGCAGCACAAAACACGGTACAAACATTATTGGGCACAGACAACAGCTAAAGGGCAAGGTAGAGACAACAATACTTTACACGAAGCAGCCACAACTGTCAGTAACTGTCCATGATTGAGTCTTTGAATGAAGAGATGGAAATAAAACTGTCCAGTTTGATTGTTTATTGCTGCTCGTTCCAGTCACTAGCTGCAGCGAACGGAGAAGAGGAGCGACCCAGGTGCTTTGAAGACCAAGCACTTGTATGAGGTGACTACCTCAAGCTCTAAACCCTGAGAGGTAATAATCACACCGGTGGTTAATGCGCATGACAAAATCATGATTTGGGAGACGTGTAATTATTGCCTAATAACTATGTATGAAATTAAATAACTGTCCTAGTTTGTCATGCAAATTGAAATATTTTACAAAATTGTCAATGTTGGTTCAAGCTTTCTCAGATAAACATGCTTAGATGTCAAAATATTTTCTTTGCCTTTTATTTAATGATATGTAATGTATTAGTAAAAAACAACAGCATAGTTCTTCACTTACCAGACCATTTTAGTTGACAAGAGGGCCCACTAGCATGTTATTATGGAAGGATACAAACCTCTAAAATGGTCGTCACTAGTTACCACAGCCACAATTCCCGCCCATTTCTACAATGTATCTTCTTTAACTGTGATTTTTAAACCAACCTTATGCCTAACCCTAACCTTAAATTATGACCAAAAAGTACATTTGTCGCTGTGGTAAAAGTGGAAACCTTCTAAAATAGATTAGATTGCCCAACCTCGTTTTATGGACTTTTGATCTGTGCCCTCTTTCACCAAGCAGATGTGAAGTCTTGTGCTTTAACTGACCTTAGACAAAGATGATCTATATCAGTATCTGGAATGCATCTCTGACTCAACTATACTGTAGTATGGGGCAATTTAACCTTTACCCCCGTCTCATGATGAGATGAGCTGGCACCGGAAGTAGGAAGTAACTAGCTAGGAAGTCTTCAAGAATGCATTTTGCTAATTAGCGCTCAAGCGAACTACGCGTCGTTTCTGTTTTGATATACCTCAGCGGTCGAGATCCCTATAGGAAGACCAGTCTCCGTGCATCCAATAATTGAAGTGTTGTAGGTGAGTACTGCTAACCGTTGCATAAAGTGAGTTTTATTAGGCCTGTGCTGAACATTAGCAGGTAACTTAGTCACAACCATTGCTCGAAATCCAGCTAGCATGCTAGTTAACTAGCATATTTAGCTATCTACGTCATTATTTCGTATTTGCAATGTCTGGTCTTTGTCCAAACTTCCAGCTACTAGTAATTTATACGTAATGTCCAGCCAGATATTACAAACAGTTGGCTGGTTAGCGAAGCACGTGTGCGTCACATTTGGAAGCACAATGAGGTTTGAGTTAATAAAAGCCTTCATTTTTTTCTATGCGCGCTGGAGCACCTAAATAAAACATACCAGGTCGCACAAAAATATTTAGGCCCATATCTGAGTAAAGTGGTTGCACTGTAGAGCCCTGTAGCTACCTTTGTTAGTTAGCAGCTATTACCAACTTGAATAATTAACTAGCCATCATTGATGAAAGGGAGGTAGCTAGTCAGTTGTACAACTGAATGTCTTCAACTGAAATGTGTCTTCCGCATTTAACCAAACCCATCCTGAATTAAGAGGTGCGGGTGCTGCCTTAATCTACACCCACGTCTTCGTTGCCCTGGGAACAGTGGGTTAACTGCCTTGCTCAGGGGCTGAATGACAGACAGCGTGACAGGTTTCTTAAAGTTAAAATGTTTTACTTTTTGGGCGACGATTCTCTATACGGTTGCTTGTTTTGTCACACTGCAATTAGGCGAACGACAAATGTTAGCAACCAGAAAATAGCGGCGCGATTTCTACATATTGCAAGTATTACCCGTGTAGTCAAAGATGTTTATAACTAACCAAAGATGGACCACAGCCTGGAACAGGCAAAGAGGGGGCGGAGCTAGCGAGATCATATTGGCGCGCTGTCGCATTTTTTTTGCTTATTTCCGTTAGTTCGATTCCAGGCTGTATCACAATCGGCTGTGATTGGGAGTACCATGGGGCGTCGCACAATTGGCCCAGCGTCACCCGGGTTAGGGTTTGGCCGGTGTAGGCCGTCATTCTAAATAAGAATGTGTTCTTAACTGATTCATTAAATAAAGTTAAATAAAAAATTAAGTAGTCCATGGGCAGCAATACTCTTTTTTAGAATATGCGAGTGGAATCATTTTAACTTACTTTACCTGATTTTGTCCGTGTGTCGGAGGTAATCTGAGACAAAATATCCACAGTGAACTGTTATTAACCCGACTTCCAGCACGCTGGTCTGTATATCGGTTTGTATTTACAATACTGATGCAATTCGCACGTGACGAACACCTTGCACAATATGTAAACCATGGCTGGCCTAGCTTAACCAAACCACAGATCGAAAGTTGTTCCACGCGAACAGCTGGCAAATTTCACTATCGCTTCCAGCTAATTTGCTTGGAAATGTGCTTCGGTCAACGAAGTTTAGTTACATTCGGTTGTTTACATGTTGTGCATCACGTGCAGAGTATCAGGATATTAAATATACAAGCGACAGAATCTACCCTCGGGTGAACAAAAAATATCCACAGGAAAGTAATCTCCACTTCCTGCTGCCAAAAGGACCAACAACTGGTAAAGTGAAAAGGGGTGGACAGCAGGCCACTCAGCTTTCCTAGCAGTAGGCATATCTGTCCTGCTGTCTCTTTTCCATTCTCCTTGAAATTATGTAAACATTTTGTGCCAGCATTAATTCAAGGATAGAATGACCTGATTTAGACTGTCGTGTTCAACTGTCCAAAAGTATGTTTATGGTAATGGAAGATGTTAAAATTCTTGAAAGTTTACAGCAAGCACACTAATAACCTTGAATTATGTTGGATAACGGTAGTGTTGTTGATTTCAACAAGAGTGTTACTTTCTTATGTTTTATTTGCTTAACAAATGCATTTTTTTTCTCTCACAGAATCTTATCTGATCAACATGAGTCTACAGTGGACGGCCGTGGCCACATTCCTTTATGCGGAGGTCTTCTTTGTTTTGCTTCTGTGTGTGCCCTTCATCTCCCCCAAGAGGTGAGCCACCCACTGCAGTCAACTGGTCAAAACAAACCGTCTCCATGCACACAGTCTAATTCCACTAGTGCAGTATCTAATTTGTCATAAAAAAAAACATGTATTTCCTCTATTGCTTAAAAAGATTTGATCACATAATCACTTAATTATTTGCGATATTGGCAAGTCTTATTGCAAAGTGGGAATTGCAAACATTAAACATATTACCCAATAGCCTTTAGTCAAAATGTGAATTACCTTGAGACTTGGTTGGGTTACACAACAAAATTTTTTGAATGGAGTGATTATTTCTTGCCATTCAATAACCTGTTAAATAATATATTTAAGATATACGGCGGTTGCCCGGTCTCGGTATAAGATGAGTTGTTTCAAGTCTTGTGTTCACTTTCAAATGTTTAATGAATGTATCTTTGCAGATGGAGTAAGATCTTCAAATCTCGTCTGGTTCAAACTATCGCATATTATGGAAACACCTCCTTCATTGTAGCCATTGCCATTCTAGTTTTCTTACTAATTGGTAAGTGTGTGTGGTCTACACCCAACATATCACATCAACTTATGTTCACAGGTTTTGATCATTTATTGTTAATTGTACTCACGATCACAAATTGTGTAGTGGCCGAGAAAAACCCACACCACTTTAGTCTTCCATAGTTTCCCCATGCTCTTGTCTCTGTTTCTATGTAGATGCGTTCAGGGAGGTGCGAAAGTACAGTGTGACTGAGAAGGTGGACCTGACCAACAACCCAGTGGCTGTAGATCACATTCACATGAAGTTGTTCAGAGCCCAGAGGAATGAGTACATTGCTGGCTTCGCCCTGCTCCTGTGTGTGTGAGTATCCATGCCTGCCCACCTCCTCCCCCTCCCGGAGCACACCAACTGGCTCCAGTTTGTTCTTGTTCTAGAATGGTTTCTGAGGAAGGGAGGTTGCTGTTTAGTTACTCTGACTTTTCACTAGCGCTCCTGGTTTCTTAGTACACAATCACTGTAGGCATCTGTACCTTTCAGGAACCAACCATTTGTCACCATATTTCTGATTGAATTATGACATTTAAGTTGCCTAGTTAAATAAAAGGTAAGTCAGCTAAGAACAAATTCTTATTTTCAATGACTGCCTAGGAACACTGGGTTAACTGCCTTGTTCAGGGGCAGAACGACAGATTTTTACCTTGTCAGCTCGGGGATTCAATCTTGCAACCTTTTGGTTACACGTCCAATGCTCTAACCACTAGGTTACCTTAACTTTACAGTTTAAAATAAACTGCCATTCATGTTCTTTATAGAATAGCTGGAATCACTTGATAGTAGGACAAAAGACATGAAGATGAAAGCTTACGTTCTGTCATCAGCCCAAACGATTGCCCTTATGCTAGTGGTGAGTAGGTGGTGTGTATACTTTACTAATCTACTGAGATTTTACAGTAGCTATTGAAGGAATGTCCGGTGGGGGGGCTAGCTAGCTAGATAGATAGACATTTTCCATTCACAAGTCTCATCCGAAGTGTAAAGTCTGGTTAACATGATAGGATGAGCATTGTCTGACGTAGTGTATATTCAATTTTTTTTTTTTTTTAATGCCTGGTTGTGTCCAGTCTGCATATCTTCTCCATACAGGGACCCTGTCATATTCCTCTGAATGGTATGCTATAAATAGACCTTCGAGTGGCTACTACAGCTATTTGTGCTACTTCTTTGCTCTACCTCTGCTTCCAGGTTTGGGTGTTTGGACGTGTAATCTTTTGGGCAGCTGCGTCTGAGAAACTAAATGACATGTGATCAAGCAACTGGTGATGAGATTTAAATTTAGCCTCAATGCCATGCTTGGCTGTAGACCTATAGCTCAGGATTCACATTACTAGCTGCCTAGTGTTACCTCTCACACAGGGGCTGGCCACTTAAATGGCATCAAAGTAACTCATTTATGGCGTTACAGAACAGTGCATAGGGACATCAAATATACCCTTTTTTTAAATTTAAAAATGGCTGAAATGTTGTCTACTCCTTTTGTATAGACAACACATGTTAGATTGTTTATAGCATGTTATTTGCATAATGTTAGATTGTTTGTGGCATTGTTGGACATAAGACTTAACACTAGGAAATTGACAGCAAGTGATTTTAATTTAGGAAATTTGCTCAAGTATTCCCATGCATAATCCACGCTAGACTTGGGCGGTATCCAGATTTTAATACGGTCCTTCTCTCATCCTGGGATTTACGGTATTACCGGCACAGCACACAATGGGGTGCTAAAAATGGAAGAATAGCCAATTTGGCCTCTTACCAGAATGCTAACTAAATTTGGACAAACTAATGGCAAAATCAAAAACACAATTAGTTAAATGCTAACGAACGAGAACTAACATGACCATTTGCAAAGATTGGCAAATCCAGCTCATTATACAGTTTTACAAGTGAAAGTGAACCAGAAATGTAAGCAATTGTTTATAATGATTGTTTTAGTCAAATATATCGATTTGGGCTTCTTGCGGTTAATTTACAGTCTACAAATGATTAGTAAATATGTTCCGGGGCCTGACCATCCTCTCAAGAAATATCACCCCATAGCTGAGTCTAGTTGATGATCCCTGATTTACAGCATATCAAATGCATTGTTAGATTATTTGCAGCCATATTTCCTCCATGTGGAAGGGGTTGCTCCAGCTTTTGTATTAGGCCTGCTGAAGGCAGCAGGGAGGTGTCATTTGTGATATTAGTATCACATCCAGCACTTCTGCATATCTAAGAGAATTACAACAATGATATAACTACAAATCACATGACTTTTGTTTACAAATATGGTATTGAAACTGGCCCTGACTATAGGTTATTTTTCCTATTTTTATTTCTTGTGCGTTTTTGTTCCACCTTGTTATTTTTAGTGCTATCATTGATGTTGATTTCGGCATTGTTGTATTTAGAGCTGGCAAGATAGGCATTTCACGACTTGTTCACGTGACACCAAAAACCCTATACTGTTCAAGTGCAGTGGTACCTATTTTCTAAAGGTCAACAACCACTGCAGTAAACTAACGAGTAGGAATATCAAAGAAATGTCAAACATTTTTGTGAAAGTGTTGTGAAATGTGCTGATGAAGTTTTAACACAGTAACTGAACAGCTGAGGTCTGTTTGTGTGACATGAGCATGAGAGCAAACTAGGCGAACTGCATTCGTCTGCCCCCTGTGTAACTCTCTACAATGCTGACGCTTATCTTGTGCATGTGCCCCTTGCCGAATACAGTGACCTCAACTTAAGCATGCCAGATATTGCATATACTATTTGAATGTAAAGAGAATCCACCACCACAGTTTGTATAAATGCTGCTATAGTTGATTTTTATGGCAGGATTTACATCACTATCATGCAGTTCCTTAGCATACAAGTCTTCACTTAAATCTCCATTACATTTTGAAGTAGCATATAAACTCAGCAAAAAATAAGTCCCCTTTTCAGGACCCTGTCTCTCAAAGATAATTCGTAAACATCCAAATAACTTCAGATCTTCATTTGTAAAGGGTTTAAACAATTATTGAACATGCACCTGTGGAACAGTCGTTAAGACACTAACAGCTTACAGACGGTAGGCAATTAAGATCACAGTTATGAAAACTTAGGACACTAAAGGGGCCTTTCTACTGACTCTGACATCTTTGCCCGGGGTCCCTGCTCATCTGCGTGAACGTGCCTTAGGCATGCTGCAAGGAGGCATGAGGACTGCACATGTGGTCAGGACAATAAATTGCAATGTCTACTGAGACGCCTAAGACAGGGAGACAGGACGGACAGCGGATCGTCTTCGTCGTGGAAGAGCACGTGTAACAACATCTGCACAGGATTGGTACATCTGAACATCACACCTGCGGGACAGGTACAGGATGGCAACAACTGCCCGATTTACACCAGGAATGCACTATCTCCATCAGTGCTCAGACTGTCTGCAGTAGGCTGGACTGAGGGCTTGTAGGCCTGTTGTAAGGTAGGTCTTCATCAGCAACAACCTCTCCTATGGGCACAAACCCACCGTCGCTGGACCAGACGGGACTGGTGTGGAAAAGTGTTATTCACTGACGAGTCGCGGATGGTCGGATTTGCGTTTATCGTCGAAGAAATGAGCATTACACCGAGGCCTGTACTCTGGAGCGGGATTCATTTGGAGGTGAAGGGTCCGTCATGTTCTGGGGCGGTGTGTCACAGCATCATCGGACTAAGCTTGTTGTCATTGGAGGCAATCTCAACGCTGTGCGTTACAGGGAAGACATCCTACTCCCTCATGTGGTACCATTCCTGCAGGCTCATCCTGACATGACCCTCCAGCATGACAATGCCACCAGCCATACTTCTTGTTCTGTGCGTGATTTCCTGCAAGACAGGAATGTCAGTGTTCTGCCATGGCCAGCAAAGAGTCTGGTCACGTCAACCCCATTGAGCATGTATGGGACCTGTTGGATTGGAGGGTGAGGGCTAGGGCCATTCCCCCCAGAAATGTCTGGGAACTTGCAGGTGCCTTGGTGGAAGAGTGGGGCAACATCTCACAGCATGTTAAGTTTGCTGAAAATCAACGCAGTTGACAGTGAGAGGACGTTTCTTTTGCTGGGTTTACATCATGCAGATGAGATTAATGTAAACATAACAGCTAGCAAGCTGACTTTAATACACCTTATGTATGTTAAAGCAACCTGGTCTCAGAGCATTTTGTATTCTGTATGTAAATCCACAATTCCATTTAGATGTTACAATTCATATGGTATGTATTAATTTGTAGATGTCCATCACCCTTTTCTATGATATGTTACAAATTTAACATTAGAACAATTTTAAATGTTAAGAATTTGCTAAATGTATATGTTACGAATTCTGTAAAAACTGTGGCGGTCGCTGGCCGGCTGGCTGAGGGCGGGTGGCTGGCTGGCGGTCGGTCGGTGGCTGGCTGGCGGTCGGTGGCTGGCTGGCTGACGGTCGGTCGCTGGCTGGCTGACGGTCGGTCGCTGGCTGGCTGACGGTCGGTCGCTGGCTGGCTGACGGTCGGTCAGTCGCTGGCTGACGGTCGGTCGCTGGCTGGCTGGCTGACGGTCGGTCGCTGGCTGGCTGGCTGACGGTCGGTCGCTGGCTGACGGTCGGTGGCTGGCTGACGGTCGGTGGCTGGCTGACGGTCGGTGGCTGGCTGATGGTCGGTGGCTGGCTGACGGTCGGTGGCTGGCTGGCTGGCTGACGGTCGGTGGCTGGCTGGCTGGCTGACGGTCGGTGGCTGGCTGGCTGGCTGGCTGACGGTCGGTGGCTGGCTGGCTGACGGTCGGTGGCTGGCTGGCTGACGGTCGGTGGCTGGCTGGCTGACGGTCGGTGGCTGGCTGACGGTCGGTGGCTGGCTGACGGTCGGTGGCTGGCTGACGGTCGGTGGCTGGCTGGCTGGCTGACGGTCGGTGGCTGGCTGGCTGGCTGACGGTCGGTGGCTGGCTGGCTGGCTGACGGTCGGTGGCTGGCTGGCTGGCTGACGGTCGGTGGCTGGCTGACGGTCGGTGGCTGGCTGACGGTCGGTGGCTGGCTGGCTGGCTGACGGTCGGTGGCTGGCTGGCTGGCTGACGGTCGGTGGCTGGCTGGCTGGCTGACGGTCGGTGGCTGGCTGGCTGGCTGACGGTCGGTGGCTGGCTGACGGTCGGTGGCTAGCTGGCTGGCTGACGGTCGGTGGCTGGCTGGCTGGCTGACGGTCGGTGGCTGGCTGGCTGGCTGGCTGGCTGACGGTCGGTGGCTGGCTGGCTGGCGGTCGCTGGCTGACTGGCTGGCGGTCGCTGGCTGGCTGGCTGGCGGTCGCTGGCTGGCTGGCGGGCGGTCGCTGGCTGGCTGGCTGGCGGACGGTCGGTGGCTGGCTGGCTGGCTGACGGTCGGTGGCTGGCTGGCTGACGGTCGGTGGCTGGCTGGCTGACGGTCGGTGGCTGGCTGGCTGACGGTCGGTGGCTGGCTGGCCGACGGTCGGTGGCTGGCTGGCCGGCGGTCGGTGGCTGGCTGGCCGGCGGTCGGTGGCTGGCTGGCCGGCGGTCGGTGGCTGGCTGGCCGGCGGTCGGTGGCTGGCTGGCTGGCCGGCCGGCGGTGGCTGGCTGGCCGGCCGGCGGTGGCTGGCTGGCCGGCGGTCGCTGGCTGGCTGGCCGGCGGTCGGTCGCTGGCTGGCTGGCCGGCGGTCGGTCGCTGGCTGGCTGGCCGGCGGTCGGTCGCTGGCTGGCTGGCGGTCGCTGGCTGGCTGGCTGACGCTCGCTCGCTGGCTGGCTGGCTGACGCTCGCTCGCTCGCTCGCTGGCTGGCTGGCTGACGGTCGCTGGCTGGCTGACGGTCGCTGGCTGGCTGACGGTCGCTGGCTGGCTGACGGTCGCTGGCTGGCTGGCTGGCTGGCTGGCTGACGGTCGCTGGCTGGCTGGCTGGCTGGCTGGCTGACGGTCGCTGGCTGGCTGACGGTCGCTGGCTGGCTGGCTGGCTGACGGTCGCTGGCTGGCTGGCTGGCTGACGGTCGCTGGCTGGCTGGCTGGCTGGCTGACGGTCGCTGGCTGGCTGGCTGGCTGACGGTCGCTGGCTGGCTGACGGTCGGTCGGTGGCTGGCTGGCTGACGGTCGGTCGGTCGCTGGCCGGCTGGCTGGCTGATGGTCGGTGGCTGGCTGACGGTCGGTCGGTGGCTGGCTGGCTGACGGTCGGTCGGTCGCTGGTCGGTCGGTCGCTGGCTGGCTGGCTGGCTGACGGTCGCTGGCTGGCTGGCTGACGGTCGCTGGCTGGCTGACGGTCGGTGGCTGGCTGACGGTCGGTCGGTGGCTGGCTGGCTGGCTGACGGTCGGTGGCTGGCTGACGGTCGGTCGGTGGCTGGCTGGCCGGCTGACGGTCGGTCGGTCGCTGGCCGGCTGACGGTCGGTCGGTCGCTGGCCGGCTGACGGTCGGTCGGTCGCTGGCCGGCCGGCTGACGGTCGGTCGGTCGCTGGCCGGCCGGCTGACGGTCGGTCGGTCGCTGGCCGGCTGGCTGACGGTCGGTCGGTGGCTGGCTGACGGTCGGTCGGTGGCTGGCTGGCCGGCTGACGGTCGGTCGGTCGCTGGCCGGCTGACGGTCGGTCGGTCGCTGGCCGGCTGACGGTCGGTCGGTCGCTGGCCGGCCGGCTGACGGTCGGTTGGTCGCTGGCCGGCTGGCTGACGGTCGGTCGCTGGCCGGCTGGCTGACGGTCGGTCGCTGGCCGGCTGGCTGACGGTCGGTCGCTGGCCGGCTGGCTGACGGTCGGTCGCTGGCCGGGTGGGTGGGTGGGTGGGTGGGTCGCTGGCTGGCTGGCTGGCCGGCCGAGGCTGGCTGGCTGGCTGTCGCTGGCTGGTTATAGGAATAACATGATATGCACAATGATGTCATTTTACGTAAAATATGTCACAATTTGATTTATTTGAAATTCATGACTAGTTCAGATTGACGAGGTTTATATTTCGGATTTTTTTCTGGTCAACTGTTCCTAGAAGTGTGATGTGCTTTCACAAAGTAATGTGCTGTAATTTTATCTTGGGTCCAGTTTGACCTTTTCAATAAGACTGGGGCCCATCACTCACATAAATGTCTTATCATCTGATACCCTGAAATGCTGCCATTTACCTCATCATGATTCCTTGGATACTGCTTAAACTACAGGAAATGTGCAAATCTTGGGCCTAAGCCATGGGTGTCTTGTAACGGTGATTGCAATTTCTAATGCGTTTTTGAATATGCTCACATTTTAAAAGTGACTTGTTTGCTAACTCCCCAGATTTCCGTACTGCATGTAATGTGTTGTCTATTTGTATACTGATGTCAATCTATTTCCACATAAATGGACCAAGTATACTGTATCATAAATCTGTTTTGAAACACTCTTAAAAGTTGGAAATTAGTCAGTGACCCTTTAACCCCTTCCCATGTCCAGGTTGCTGAGGCGACTGGCAACCCTGCTCTCTCAGCAGGCCACTTTGATGGCTTCCAACGAGGCCTTCAAGAAGCAAGCCGAGGGAGCCAGTGATGCTGCCAAGAAGTACATGCAGGAGAATGAGGATCTGCAGGCGGTGAGCTGGGTTTGGGTGCTATACAAGACACTGTTGTGCTTCTGATGTCAATCGTGACCTTTACAGGAGTTTTGGCTTTCTCCGTAAGGTCAACACATAAGACATCCTTAGATATGAGGTAAATGCTTGTACGTGATTTATGTGGAACAGGATGTTATCCTACGCTTACTAAAGTCTTGTGGTTTACTGTTTGAGTGTCCAACATTCCTCAGAGTTAGGTTCACGGGCAGAACAATACAAGTTTAATTAAACCAGCGTTCTGCTGCTGTTCCTTTGACAGCCACAGGGGGCAACACTGTACTTCAAGCAGTTAACAATTTAACAATTTAAACAGCTTCATCGTCACCTGATACAATCAGTGTGTATTTGAATCTGTCATCCAAGAGATTAGCAAAAAAACAACTGTAGCTTGACAGGTTTGTATTTTACATCATAATTATTTAGTTTTTTACCAACTTATCCCAATTGCTATGATGGCTCAAAGTCCCTTGTTATTGCCATATTAAGTGTTTGAGATGAAAAACAGTATGCTAGTGGAATTGGGTTACTTGAAAGTCACAATATAGGCCTAATGTGTTCTCCCTCTGCTGATATCTTTGGTTGGATGTTCTGCTAGATCAGAACTGCCACTTTTTTCTGAGGTTTCTCTTTGCAGCTCACTTTATTCAGAGTATTATAGGGATTAGGTCCAGACCATATAATATTAACAAACTATTAGTGTTTGGAAAAGGCTTAATTTACTCCAATGCATTTATAAACACTTGGAATATTTTCCTAGTATTGAATTAGAGTGAGCAAACATATATTCTCGTCCTTCTATGGGCTGAGTGTTTGAGTTTAGATTTAATCAACAAACTGGTTTCATTTGGTAAATAAGCACTGTGGCTGAAGCTTGTAATGCACCTCAACTACGGAAGGTAACAATGTAATCATTCAAAATATGGATCTCGGGTCTGCAGAAGGTCACCATGCATGTGGGTGCTCCACAAGCCAAGGCCCTGAATATGCCATCATTATTTATGACCAGCAAATGGGTGTAATGCTCTGAAGAGTGGAATCATAAGCCATATAAAATACAACCCTGCAGCAATGTGGGGATGGAAATACTTATGTTTAGATAGATGGAGAGGTTTTATTTACACATTTGGCCTGCCAGCAAATTGTCTCCCAAGTGATATTAATTTTGGAAATCGCTTCCCAAATATTCCTACGCATAATAGAGAAGTGATTGTATACAAATGTAAGCGAGGTTTGAAATGATTGTTTTAGTCAAATATTATCAATCAAATGTATTTATAAAGCCCTTTCTACATCAGCCAATGTCAAAGTGCTATACAGAAATCCAGCCTAAAACAGCATGCAATGTAGAAGCATGGTGTCTAGGAAAAACTCCCTGGGAAGAAACCTAGTGGAACCAGGCTCTGAGGGGTGGCCAGTCCTCTTCTGGCTGTGCCGGGTGGAGATTATAACAGTACATGGCCAAGATGTTCAAATGTTCATAGATAACCAGCAGGGTCAAATAATAATCACAGTGGTTGTAGAGGGTGCAGCAGGTCAGCACCTCGGAAGTAAATGTCAGTTGGCTTTTCATAACCGATCATTCAGAGTTACAGGTTTCTTACGGTCTACAAATTATTAATAATTATGTTCTGGCCCCCTGACCATCCACTCAATAAATAATTGGCCCGCGGCTGAATGAAAGCTGACGATCCCTGGTTTACAGTAAAGAAAACTACATTGCAGTGCAGCTTACATAAGAAAAAGGAAGTGATTTATTATCTATTTTATCCCTCACCGAAGCCAGAGGCTTTAAATGTATTGTGACTAGCTTGTCCTCAGAAGGCCCAGCCCCTGTTAGGTATGTCCTTTAAATCTTTAAAACTCTGGGCTCCCTCTACCCAATCACTGAGTAATGGCTGTCCATATTGCTATTGATTCCCTGCACTACCTATCTGAGCCAGACTCTGACTAACCCAACTATTGATCTATTTAAGCAATATGGCCCGAGGGGGTGTGGTATATGGACAATATACCAAGGCTAAGGACTGTTCTTTGCACAACAGAGTGCCTGGATACAGCCCTTAGTTATGGTATATTGGCGACGTGCCAGAAACACCTGAGGTGCCTTGTTACGTAAATAAACTGCCTACCAATGTAATTAGAACATGATTCTTTTTTATATTTTTTTTGCCATACCTGTGGTATACGGTCTGATATACCACAGCTTTCAGCCAATCAACATTCAGGGCTCGTACCACCCAGTTTCTAAACTAGAATGAGTATCTTCTGTAGCTGACTGAGCTTAAAGTGGATTCCAACTAGGTGATATGGAAATGTTTATTCTCTTTGATCTAACCAAGCTTGTGTATGAGGCTCCTTGCTATAAATGTACAATCTGAGCTACAACTAGGCTAGCTACGTGTTTTGTGTTTTCACTTGCGTCATCAAACAAATACACTGTAACGGCTTGATTTATTTTACAGCACGCAGCATTTCTTAGCCTAGATTAGTACATTCTGTCTGGCCCTAGAATCTGTCTGTAAGGAACATCACAAATCCTCTGCCCTAGTTACAAGGTCTGTTCCCTCTTAGGGAAAATCCTAACCCAGATCTGTCTGATATTATTTAGACATACATCTATTCTCCTGTTAGACCTAGAGTTGGGACACTTCAAATGGCAGTCCTTAATCGGATCCTAGTGACATCAGTGACGGCTCCTAATGTCCCTCTAGGACATGGATTCTGTGTTCCTGGTGATGTGTGTGTAGCGTTTATCAGTGTTTTGGTCTGAGGTCTCAGGTGGCCTTGAGAAATATATTTTAAATGATTTGTACCAATGTTGTTTTCGCTGGATGTTTTTGATACACACTACTTCACAAACACAATTTACTTAAATGCAGATGGTTTAGAGGAAGCTAATCGAAGCAAGGTATCAAATAAGATCATAGTTCGCTTTGCTGTTCCAACTAGCTACACGTAGAGGGGCAGCTAATCATACCAGTTTGTGATCAAAGCACAACATGTTTCATTCAAATATTTAGATATCGGGCCATCGCAGGTTTGACACCTGTTAGCCGCACCGGCAATTCGTTTATTTTTTTTTTAATATATATATTTTTTTAAATGATAATGCTAAAAGTTTCCACAAATTCCCACAATTGAATTTTTTTTCTAAAATAATACCCACTCTGATACTAGCACCGGCTCTCTAGCCTACAGTGCAGGTCAGCTAGCCTACATTTTGAGATTATTATGGCCAAATGAGCTCGATTTGTCAAATTGCAGCCAAGCATGTCACCAGAATAAGACCCTCGATATTTATTGGCGCATCACGCTCAACTTGCACGTTCACCACTCTGAAGTGAATCATAATTTATTTGATGTGTAGCCTAAAACGGCATGCTTTCTCGAGTCTTAGTGGGAGGACCACATGTCATCATGTGTCTTCAAGTTGACGTTGCCCATTAACAGCGTTCCACCGTCATTTCTCCCATAAATTATTTTACCGACACAAAGATCCCACCTTGTCTAGCGTATTTTGTTTCCATCATGCCTGACATGACTTTTTATCTGACTTGTACTTGCATTAAAGGGCTGGGTGGGAACCTGGTTTCTGTCGTTATCCATCTCCGGTTTTAGCTAGTGAAGAGCCAATGTCTTCAGCAAATAACATCACAATCCGTTCCCTGGTTTTTGGCCAGCATATCAGGAAATTGACCTAATCAAATGTATGTTGTGTTGCTTAAGACTGTGATACACCTCAAATATGAGTGGTGTGGTGGATGATTCTGTGGAAGGAGGTTTTGAGTCATTGTTGCAATCCAAGAGGATCAGGGCCAAGACCAGCAGCTGGGTGGTGGGCTTGGTATGAGCACCTGTTCTGAGGCTGTTGGCTGGATGGAACCAGTCACACTAGCTTTATGTAGGCTAATGGTCATTAGGGCTGTGACGGTAACGGTAATCGCAATATTTTTGTCCATGGCAAAAATGAAAACACAAAGCAGACCAAACCCTTTAGTCCTTTAATAACCTGATGTATGTCAAATGTTGTGTGCTGTAGCTTGGAAAAAAAATCCACATGACTGGATGACAACCATGTTTTTTTTCTAACATTACATCTTCTTTTTCCTAAAGAAGTGAAGTCCACTTCGTGTTTCCTTGTCAGGATACTGAGTATCGCGATACTGGTATTGTCCGGGCCCCAAGTCATGCAGCTGCAGAATGATTCTGGTGGCCATGGAATGGGGTCATTCTGGGGTGGTCTGACCACACCTCCTACAGTAATATTAAACAGACAACAATCTTAGTGCAAATGTCATACTTTCCTAGAACATTTTTTTTTTTTACACAGAACAAAATTATCAACACAACATGTAAAGTATTGGTCCCATGTTCCATGAGCTGAAATGAAAGATCCCAGAAATGTTCCATATGCACAAAAACCTTATTTCTCTCATTCTTTATATATTTGTTTACATCCCTATTCATTAGCATTTCTCCTTTGCCAATATAATCCATCCACCTGACAGGTGTGGCATATTAAACAGCATATTTTGTGCTGGGGGTAATAAAAGACCCATCTAAAATGTGCAGTTTTGTCACACAATACAATGACAGATGTTTTGAGGGAGTGTGCAATTGGCATGCTGACTGCATTAATGTCAATCAGAGCTTTTGCCAGAGAATTGAATGTTAATTTCTCTACCATAAGCCATCTCCAACGTCGTTTTACAGAATTTGGCAGTACATCCAACCGGCCTCACAACCGCAGACCATGTGTATGGCGTTGAGCGGTTTGCTGATGTCAACCATTGTGAAGAGTGCTCCATGGTGGGGTTATGGGTATGGGCAGGCATAAGCTACGGACAAGGAAAACAATTGCATTTTATCAATGGCAATATGAACGCCCATTGTCGTGCCCTTCATCTGCCTTATCACCTCATGTTTCAGCATATGCACGGCCGGCCCCATGTCGCAAGGATCTGTACACAATTCCTGGAAGCTAAAAATGTCCCTGTTCTTTTACGGCCTAATGAATACATTTCAATTCACAAATTTCCTTAACTGTAACTCAGCAAAATCTTTTTTAAATTGTTGCATGTTGCGTTTTTATAATTTTGTTCAGTATAGTCAGTTATCCACAGCCCGTAATCAGGGGTTAAAGGAAATTCTTAATTTTTATTTTTAGAAACTGAAGGATGCCGGCGTCGCTGTCCCAGAAGTGGGCAAGAAGCCATCTGGAGTTGGAGTGCAGGAGGAAAACAAGACACTGAAGGCAGAGGTGCGCTCTCTGAAGGATGAGCTGGAAGCCACAAAGAAAGGTGACTAACTTTTTATTTTTTCTAGTAGAGGTTCTCTCTACCAAATGGTGATGGCTGGATGAAAATGGGGAGAGAACCCCAACATGTAATTTGATCATCAGTGAAATGTACAGTGGCCTGCCCTCTTGTCCTGACTGTATTGTGTGTGTGTGTGCCCCCCCCAGTCCTCCTGAAGTCTGACGGTGACGTGAAGGCAATGAAGAAGCAGGCGGAGAACCTGACTGTGGAGTATGACCGCCTGCTCAATGAACATTCCAAGCTGCAGGTCCGTACTGGGAACGCGCGCGTGTACACACACACACACACACACACACACACACACACACACACACACTCCCACAGAGGCACAAACAACCACACCAGGGTTTCCGTTAGCCGGTAATAGTAATAATAATAGTATTTATAAAAAAAAATTGAAAAGCCGATAAATAAAACTGGCACCGGCCAATTGTCCGGGAGAAGAAGAAAAATCTATGCTTTTCACCCTATTTATTGATGAAATGCATTGACTGGTCGTGCTTATTGGTCTATAGGTCAATTTGCATAATTGAGTGGATTTAATTGCAGCGTGTGTACAGGTATATTCGTTATGCGTCTTTATCACGCGGTTTAAGATGGATACAGGGCCTTTGAGTGGAGAATCTGTCAGGCAGCACGAGAGCTGTCCCAGAGTCTGTTTGGAATGGGCTATTTCTTTCTCGACAAGCTGACCAATAGAGTAGGTTAACTTTGCTACTATGCGTTATTGTAGATCGACAGGCTAGTGATTTCGCTGTTTGTTACTCGTCTTGTTGGCCGAGGAAAAGTAATTGTGGACAGTTATTCTAACGTCTTCAAAGTGCGCATCAGAATTAGGTAAAGAGGACCGCACATTGTTCCATCCTTTACTTACACGTTCTGTTAATGAGAGTTACCATAATATAAATGTGATTTCTGTTATTCTGAGCACGGTGGGTGGATGTCCTAATCAGGTTACGCATCCAATGCATAGGGTCCGGTACATTTCTAAAACGGCTGGTAAATTTAAAATGTTGCCGGTTAAATGTCCAGCGCCACATTTTCCTAATGGAAACTCTGACACACTGATCTGAGCAAAACTACTACAATCAGGTAACGATCTCATTGAGTAACAATGGATCTCATCGTGTGTACGTGCTGGGAAGCATGGATCTGAGCTAGTTTAAGACACACCCTATCGCAGTATCAGTCATTGTACATGTTGTAATGATTAATTGTCTCTTAGTGCGCTCTACTGCACTCATACAGTATGTCTGTAATACGAGCTGCTGATTAGAGGAGTAATGATATCACAACCGTACAGGAAGGTAATTCATGACAACTAAAACCTGTCAATGGTCACGGAGGCAGATGTTTGCGTTGTGAACTCTTGAACCTAGAGTGATGCACCAAGACACTGCACTAACCCTACATCATGTTGTGGCCATTCAAGTCCCACGGGTATATTGACCTGAGCAGTGATTAATAGCTTAGTAATGCTGAACATATCCCAGTCCCACCTCAAAACAGTGTGTGGGGCTTTCTCATGGCTGATGCTTGAGCGATAGTCTTATGATAAAATGAACACATCCCACTTTTACTGGCGGGGGAGTCAGCCGCATGTCTTTCAAAAAAATTAAAAGGAAGACACTTACTCTTCTGCAATGAACATGTCTCATGAAGACGTTTGACAAGTTGAAGAAGCCTAAAATTCTACCAGGCGTTTAACACTTAAAAGACATGTTACATTTATAGCACTCGGGGGGCATATGCCACAGCTACTTGAATGACCTCCCACACGTTGTTGTCTCGTGTTTAAGTGTTTTTGTTTGTTTGTTTTTTTGCTGTCACTCGAGGCTCTAGACATGTCAGCAGGCAGGTGGTCTGGTACACGTGTGGTGAACATGGCTACTTAATGTTTGGATCCGTGGGTTTTGGAATCCCTCTGAGCTCGTTGCACCTGATCACATGGGGCTACTCTGGTTTCAGGGACTTCATTTCCCTGGCACAAGGCTCCTGCTCATTTCCCTGGCACAAGTCCTTTACCCTGCTGCTTTAGGCCTGCCCACTTCATTCAAATGTAAACAGGAGAAAACCCGGTTATGTTTAGACCGTTTTCATTCGCATTCCCTGGCCAGTGGCCCGATGTTCGTGTAACCTATACACAAAGGTTAAATCGTGTTACTTATTTAGACCAGAGGTCACGTCGGCTATCAGCTCTCAGGATGAGCAGTGCGGAGAGACATGCTGTAATTTGAGATTGGCCTTTCAGTAATACAAGGAACTAAAGGTTAACCTACCTAAAAACTTGAGATTTTACTGCCCTATCTGTAAATCCCTGTGTAGATGTTTAGGTAGGTTAACCTTCAGGCCCTTGTATTACTGAAAGGCCATTTGATTATCAGAAAAGGCCTATTTTCAATTCTATAATAAACTGTGCCAATGCAGTGGCTATTACTTCGTTGACTTGTTTAAATTACAAAATGGACTGTACTAGGGTTGCACATTTTGGGGAATATTTAGTGGTCGAAACTTTCCGTGGGAGTTAACGAGAATATATTGGAATTAACGGAAATATCTGAAAATTAATATTAATACCATTTAAATGTAGATGTTTTTTGCATTGGATATATTTACCATATCATATGGAAACATCAACCTTTTTACCGTATCATAAGTAGACAATTGCAAATGATTATATCGTCCAATAGAAAACAAACAAAACAATTTGCTTACGAATTAAACTTTTGAGTTGATTGTTCACATGGGACGATTTCACCAAACAACAAAAAGGGAATATTGAATGATCATCGCGTCTCACAAAAACGTTTTCAACACACGTCTGTAGAATTATAGTCTAGAAACTAAATCTTTGGTTGACTTCCTCTCAGGCTTCCATGTCTTCTCCCTGGACCTCCTCAATGTCCACCTCTTGAACATCAGACTCTGAGGCCTCATCTTCACTGTCACTTTCCAACCTTGTTGAGGATGGTTCGTTGTCAGGCTCAAAATGACTTACATTTGCCCGGATGGCCACCAATTTTTCAACCCTTATATTGGTCAGCCTGTTGCGTGCTTTGGTGTGTTCCCAAAAAAGGACCAGTTGCGCTCTGAGGTGGCTGATATTGGTGGGATTTGGAGGATAACAGGGGAAAGAGCCTCAGATCCACAAAGTCCCTTCTACCAGGTGGCTGATGAGATATGTTGGCATGACTGCCATATTGCATCTCCATCCCAAAGCCCTTGCTTGGAAGTGTACTTCGCCAGACTGCCAAGAACCTTGCCCTCATCCAGACCATGCATTCACCTCAAATAGAAGTAGAGGGACTCTTGTCAGAGGTTCCTCGATGTGAGCGCTGAAGGAACTTTATGCACTTGGCCAGATTATGCATCTTTGTTGCATTCTTCACATATGTAGTGTAGTCTATAGCTCAGACAGTCTAGTCGTGTGGGCTCAATAGCATCTCATTAGTGTGCAAGATCTTGAGAATCAGCTGCACGTGATGGAAGAGTGCACTGCACACCTAGAATTGCCTTAAGTGTATCCCACAAAAAAGTTCACTGTTATAAACTAACTTCTTTCCCCCAAATTTTTTCATGAATTTAAGCAAAATTCCCGGGCTAAACTTCCCATGGAAAATGTCCCGGGAAAATTCAGGGAAATTTCCCGTAAAGTTTCCGACCCTTTGCAACACTAGACTGTACAATGTTTTTACCTTCTATTTAATGCCTTCAGTTTATGTATAAATGAACAGCTATAGTAAGTCATTGTGTTTTTATATTGAACACAAATATAAACCCAGCACAAAAAGCTCTCAATTCTGTGCACAAATTTGTTTACGTGTTAGTCATAATTTCTCATTTGCCAAGATAATCCATCCACCAGACAGGTGTGGCATATCGCAAACCTGATAAAACAGCATGATCATTACACAGGTGCACCTTGTGCTGGGGATATTAAAAGGTCACTCTAAAATGTGCAGTTTTGTCACACAACACAATGCCACAGATGTCAAGTTGAGGGAGCGTGCAACTGGCATGCTGACTGCAGGAATGTCCACCACAGCTGTTGCCAGAGTATTTAATGTTAATTTCTCTATCGTAAGCCACCTCTAGTACGTGCAACCGGCCTCGCAACCGCAAATCACGTGTAACCCTGTCAACCCAGGACCACCTTCACCTGTGGGATCGTCTAAGACCAGGTACCTGGACAGCTGATGCAACTGTGGGTTTGCACAGCTGAAGAATTTCTGCACAAACTGGATGAAACTGTCTCAAGGAAGCTAATCTGCATGCATGTCGTCCTCACCAGGGTCTTGACCTGACTGCAGTCCTTCCTTGGCCACTGGCACGCTGGAGGAGTGTGCTCTTCACTAATAAATCCCGGTTTCAACTGTACCGGTCAGATGGCAGACAGTGTGTATGGTGTTGGCAAGCGGTTTACTGATGTCAACGTTGTGAACAGAATGCCCCATGGTGGGGTTATGGTATGGGCAGGCAGTCAGGCATAAGCCAAGGACAACGCACACAACTGTGTTTTGTCTGGCAATTTCAATGCACAGAAACACTGTGACTAGATTCTGAGGCCCTTTGTCTTGCCCTTCATCCACTGCCGTCACCTCAGGTTTCACCATAATGCATGGCCGTTCCCATGTCGCAAGGGTCTGTACACAATTCCTGGAAGCTGAATGTAATTTCTTATATGGCCTGCATACTCGCCAGACATGTCACCCGTTGAGCATGTTTGGGATGCTCTGGATCGACGTGTACGACAGTGTTCCAGTTCCTGCGACTTCAATCCATTGAAGAGGAGTGGGGCAACATTCCACAGGCCACAATCAACAGCCTGATCAACTCTGTGAAGGAGATGTCACGCTGCATGGGGCAAATGGTCACACCAGATACTTACTGGTTTCTGATCCACGTCCCTAACCTTTTTTTATTTTTAAGGCATCTGTGACCAACAAATGCATATCTGTATTCCCAGTTGTGAAATCCATAGATTAGGGCCTAATTTATTTCCTTATGAACTGTAACTCAGTGAAGTCTTTGAAATTGTTGCTTTTATTTTTGTTCATTTTATGAATACATTTTCTGAATCCCTTTTCTACAGGCAAGCAGTGATGCTCAATCGCAGGACAAAAAGTCCAACTGATCGGGAGAGAAGTGTTGACGTGCTCGTACCATCCACCGTCAACAACAACAACAACAACCACCCACCACCACTGCTTTACACAGGAAGTCATTAGGTGCTGAATGTGCAGACCTGCAGGAGGAGGATTTTGTTTATCTGCCTTTAAAGCCTCGCTACTCTGTTGTGGCGTACAATGGATAGCCATGTTTTTTGTATGGTTTGCCTCCATTTGTGAAACCACCATGTACTTTATATCTGTACTTAGCTGTTTTCATTCCATTTGAAATTAAATGAACAAATTGCACATCTGAACAGATGATCCTCTTTGTATTTGAGAAGGCTATGTCCCCTGTTGGCAGTCTGATTTTACTACTTTAGTTGTTCAACCAATGTATCTATTCTGAGGGGACCTGGTAACAGTTGTCCATGTCACAAATATTCCGATATCTGATAGAAAATATGTAGTTGCGAGTCACCTTTGGACTTACTGTAAGGTGTGGTTTAACATCTTATTCCTATTCGTCAATTCTTCATTGTTTTGAATGTAATCTCTGTGTTACCTGTTACAGTATGAGGCAGACCCTACTGTCATTAAGGGCATCATATTGTATGGGTGGGAATCTGCATATGCTCCTTTGATGGAAAGCAGTTCATTTTCACTCCAGTAATTAGGCCCATTTCATGCTTTTGACTGAACAAATCTGTGATTTGGCACATCTTGTTCTTTGAAGCCCTTATCCTCTTGCTTTGTTTGAAAATTAATAAGTTCCTTTTACCTCGTCTGACTGCACACTTCTGTATTGGAGAAGTGCCTCAGGCACATGGTGTGACGAACTTGTACCACTCAAATCACTAAGCCTGCATAACATGATATGAGATGAGCTATATTGGAATGTAGGGCTTCATGGCGTCCTTCCATTTGAAGTCAGTTTGCCTCTCTCATTGGTTGAGATGGCATTTAAAAACACGGTTGGTTCAGTCTTTCAAATGTTAGACACGATGTAGTCTTTAAATTCTGATATTTGAAAGAATGTTGGAAATGTGTTTATTAAACTTCTTTGCGATCTCACACCCTGTCTTTTCTTTCCTGTTTTCCCACTTGCTGATCATAGAATGGTCTATTTGGAGTGCTTCACCCGCCATTTTGAATATAATTGGAGGGGTAAATTTATGAACTGCAGAACAAGCTTTCCCTGCCTGTAGATCCAATTTGAACAGCGAGGGCTGTAAATAAATTTACCGTTAAGCAGCAACCTAAAGAATTGTGGAACTTTCAGTAATTAAATAGTCAACTGGCCTTTCACCAGGTGACAGTGGAATATATATATATATAGCCTGGTAACTTGCTGAAATTAGTGCTTTGGGTCATCTGAGGAATTACATCATGAATTGTTGCATCAGGTAAAAATAGGGACTTGTAGAAAGTCATTGTCATGGCCACTCTGACCAGGGGAGATGGTAACCTGTCGGGGTCCGTCTGGGGTTGTACGAGAAATTCTTAGTTTGTGGTAATATTAACATGCCTAAGAACAGGCATGAGTACACTATTCATCCATGTTTATATGTAATATCAGTGTTTAGTTACCTTCACTTATAATGCGTCCTTTACAAGGTCGCCGAGCAGGCCTAGTACTCGAGGTGAAGGTTCTATCTATGTATTTGACGATTTCTTTTGCTTTCATCTATTTTCTTGTGGGCGAGGGGTTTGTTTTGATGAACTATTTACAGTAGGTGGTAGATGTCTGTGAGCCATCTGATTTTACACGCCACTTTTTTCCCCTCATTACATTGTCAGTTTTTCCATTTTGTCAGACACTGGTGATATTCATTCCTTAGTCCAAGGGCTATTGAAATTCATATTCTCAGCAGAGAAGATGAATCTCAAAGGTTTTGCAGATTTTTGTCCTTGATGTTTAGTCATTGACTCTTGACGATATTAATTCTATAATCTCATTTGGTGGCCTTAAAAGTGATGTCATTTAACTGACCTATTTTTGCATGATGACTTTCTCACACTGCATTTACACATCGTATGATCTTCTACTGTCCTTTCAAGAAATGTTAGCTAATTATGTCACATCAAAGTTTTCCCCTTATCTTGGAGGGAAGACGTTTGCTGTTTCATTATAACTAAATGTATTTTTTTGGATTACAGCATCTATGTTTGCAGTCAACTACATGTATGAACATGGTCAATGCTGTTGGTGTGTAAATGCAAAATAAATATATTTCTCAACAATGTCTGACAAGAACTAGGTTTGGTCATTTGCAGTATGTTTGTCCACAATGTGCCCCACATGCTGTATACAAATCGTTGAGTTGTTCCTCTATTGCTCTTTTACTAAGTTATAAATGACTAAATATGGATGGTTAGGCTTTTGCTAATCAGGTTTCTTCATGACATCGATTTTTGTTCTAAAACAGCCTCCCACAGAGACGGTTTGTTCTAGAACAGCCTTTCAAAGAGTTGTTTGCTCTAGAGCAACCTCTCACCGAGACAGATTTTTGTTGTGGAACGGTCTCTGGCACATTTTTGTTCTAAAACAGCCTCTCACAGAAACAGATGTTTGTTCTAGAGCAGCCTCTAGGAGACAGATGTTTGTTCTAGAGCATCCTCTCACAGAGACATAGGTTTTTGTTCTGGAACAGCCTCTCAGTCAGATTTTTGTTCTAAAACAGCCTCTCACAGAAACAGTTTGTTCTAGAAGAGCCTCTCACAGAGACAGATGTTTGTTCTAGAGCAGCCTCTCACAGAGACATAGATTTATGTTGTGGAACAGCCTCAGAGACACAATTGTGTTCTAGAACAGCCTCTGAGGCATGATTTTTGTTCTAGGACAGCCTCTCACAGAGACATAGATGTTTGTTCAAAAACAGTCTCACAGACAGATTTTTGTTCTAGAACAGCCTCTCACAGACACATGTTTGTTCTAGAACAGCCTCTCAACAGACACATAGATTTTTGTTCTAGAACAGCCTCTCACAGAGACACAATTGCATCATCCTTGATGATGATCCAACTGCTTTCTGAATAATTCCCTTCATGAGCGATTGAAGACCAGGCACCCTGTCTTTCCAGTCGTATGACACTAAGCATGTTTAATCGGCTTTTAAATATTTTTTTTATACGAGTAATAAGTAGTCTTTTAGCCACTATCAATGGTTGTGCTCATGCAGTAGGGTTTCCTTCCCTTTCAAACACTATAGACGGGTTGGCTGACATCACAAATGATGCAAGGCGCATTTGACGAGGCCGAAAGGTGTGCGTTTATGATTCTGAACTGAACGGTCCTAGCAACAATGACAAGAACCTGCCTTTTGAGGAATCATAGGTGGCTAGTTTCAGCTCATCTTGTTATTGTTTATACCATGTTTTGTTTGGACTGATGTCATGCCTATGCTAATATGGCAGAAACTCGCTAGCTAACCAGCAACTGTAACAATGTATTTGAGACAAGTGCTCATTGTGCAAATGTATTTGTTTTCAATAAACATAGAGACTAAATATACAGTGGGGCAAAAAATATTTAGTCAGCTACCAATTGTGCAAGTTCTCCCACTTAAAAAGATGAGTGAGGCCTGTAATTTTCATCATAGGTGCACTTCAACTATGACAGACAAAATGAGGGGGAAAAAATCCAGAAAATCACATTGTAGGATTTTTTATAAATTTATTTGCAAATTATGGTGGAAAATAAGTATTTGGTCACCTACAAACAAGCAAGATTTCTCGCTCTCACAGACCTGTAACTTCTTCTTTAAGAGGCTCCTCTGTCCTCCACTCGTTACCTGTATTAATGGCACCTGTTTGAACTTGTTATCAGTATAAAAGACACCTGTCCACAACCTCAAACAGTCACACTCCAAACTCTACTATGGCCAAGACCAAAGAGCTGTCAAAGGACACCAGAAACAAAATTGTAGACCTGCACCAGGCTGGGAAGACTGAATCTGCAACAGGTAAGCAGCTTGGTTTGAAGAAATCAACTGTGGGAGCAATTATTAGGAAATGGAAGACATACAAGACCGCAAGATCTCACCCTGTGAGGTCAAAATGATCACAAGAATGGTGAGCAAAAATCCCAGAACCACACGGGGGGACCTAGTGAATGACCTGCAGAGAGCTGGGACCAAAGTAACAAAGCCTACCATCAGTAACACACTACGCCGCCAGGGACTCAAATCCTGCAGACGTGTCCCCCTGCTTAAGCCAGTACATGTCCAGGCCCGTCTGAAGTTTGCTAGAAAGCATTTGGATGATCCAGAAGAAGATTGGGAGAATGTCAGATGAAACCAAAATATAACTTTGGTAAAAACTCAACTCATCGTGTTTGGAGGACAAAGAATGCTGAGTTGCATCCAAAGAACACCATACCTACTGTGAAGCATGGTGGTGGAAACATCATGCTTTGGGGCTGTTTTTCTGCAAAGGGACCAGGACGACTGATCCGTGTAAAGGAAAGAATGAATGGGGCCATGTATCGTGAGATTTTGAGTGAAAACCTCCTTCCATCAGCAAGGGCATTGAAGATGAAACGTGACTGGGTCTTTCAGCATGACAATGATCCCAAACACACCGCCCGGGCAACGAAGGAGTGGCTTCGTAAGAAGCATTTAAAGGTCCTGGAGTGGCCTAGCCAGTCTCCAGATCTCAACCCCATAGACAATCTTTGGAGGGAGTTGAAAGTCCGTGTTGCCCAGCAGCAGCCCCAAAACATCAATGCTCTAGAGGAGATCTGCATGGAGGAATGGGCCCAAATACCAGCAACAGTGTGTGAAAACCTTGTGAAGATTAACAGAAAAAGTTTTTTTTTACCTTTATTTAACTAGGCAAGTCAGTTAAGAACAAATTCTTATTTTCAATGACGGCCTAGTGGGTTAACTGCCTGTTCAGGGGCAGAACGACAGATTTGTACCTTGTCAGCTCGGGGATATGAACTTGCAACCTTTCGGTTACTAGCCCAACTCTCTAACCACTAGGCTACCCCTTGCCCTCTGTCATTGCCAACAAAGGGTATATAACAAAGTATTGAGATAAACTTTTGTTATTGACCAAATACTTATTTTCCACCATGATGTATTTAGTATTTAGTCAGCCACCATGATACCTATGATGAAAATTACAGGTCTCTCTCATATTTTTAAGTGGGAGAACTTGCACAATTGGTGGCTGACTAAATGCTTTTTTGCCCCACTGTAGTTGACATGTTGCCAACCACGTCTGTTTTGCCCCATTGTTGTGCACGTGTCAGTTTTGTTGATAAACAACCAACCTGTCTATGTCCATCAAGAATGTGTTCTGGCTGGGATGGGTATGTCCATGTGACAAGTGCATCCAAATAAGCGATGAATATAGACGCTCAAATACTTGTGTTGCATATGTTTGATTCTATAAATGATAGTCAATAACTACTAGTACACTTTAGGAACTGAGTGAAGTGTTCTCTACAACTGTTTGACAACCAATTAAAATAACCAAAGAGTAATTGAACTTTGACCAAAAGTAAAACATCAACTATTTTCCTGCCAATCAGTAATCTGACCCTGAGCTGAGATTGGTGCCAAACCACTCACTGATAAACTATCTGCTTCAGTTTTTCTGGGTAAATCATCTGACATTGGTTGGTCCTTGTTTTGCATTCAAAAATTCTGTCCGTTATGGTAGACCTGGTAGACCGGCAATGAATTATTTTCTTACTAGCTGACGGCTACTTTGACGTAAAATGTACTTACTATGCCTGTGATATGTGTTTGTCCAACCTAGCTGTCTTAAGATGAATGCAGTATCTGTAAGTCACTCTGGATAAGAGCGTCTGTTTATTGACAAAAATGTGAGTTAGAACAAACTAGCTTGTAAGTGAGCAGGGAGACGTTTCACCTGCCGTTGAAACATAACCTCAGAATCTCTACTAGAGGAAAGAATCACCCTCTCAGCTGACGATCTGATCTGTAACAGCTAACCTCCAGGCCTCAATGCCAGTCAACCCAATGTGATCTGTAACAGCTAACCTCCAGGCCTCAATGCCAGTCAACCCAATGTGATCTGTAACAGCTAGCCTCCATGCCAGTCAACCCAATGTGATCTGTAACAGCTGGCCTCCATGCCAGTCAACCTAATGTGATCTGTAACATTTAACCTCCAGGCTTCAATGCCAGTCAACCCAATGTGATCTGTAACAGCTGGCCTCCATGCCAGTCAACCCAATGTGATCTGTAACATTTAACCTCCAGGCTTCAATGCCAGTCAACCCAATGTGATCTGTAACAGCTGGCCTCCATGCCAGTCAACCCAATGTGATCTGTAACAGCTGGCCTCCATGCCAGTCAACCCAATGTGATCTGTAACAGATAACCTCCAGGCTTCCACGCCAGTCAACCCAATGTGATCTGCAACAGCTAACCTCCAGGCTTCAATGCCAGTCAACCCAATGTGATCTGTAATAGCTGGCCTCCCTGCCAGTCAACCCAATGTGATCTGTAACAGCTGGCCTCCATGCCAGTCAACCCAATGTGATCTGTAACAGCTAACCTCCAGGCTTCAATGCCAGTCAACCCAATGTGATCTGTAACAGCTAACCTCCAGGCTTCAATGCCAGTCAACCCAATGTGATCTGTAACAGCTGGCCTCCATGCCAGTCAACCCAATGTGATCTGTAACAGCTAACCTCCAGGCTTCAATGCCAGTCAACCCAATGTGATCTGTAACAGCTAACCTCCAGGCTTCAATGCCAGTCAACCCAATGTGATCTGTAACAGCTAACCTCCAGGCTTCAATGCCAGTCAACCCAATGTGATCTGTAACAGCTAACCTCCAGGCTTCAATGCCAGTCAACCCAATGTGATCTGTAACTGCTAACCTCCAGGCTTCAATGCCAGTCAACCCAATGTGATCTGTAACAGCTGGCCTCCATGCCAGTCAATCCAATGTGATCTGGGGTCTGCCCCATCACTATTGGGTGTCTATGGCTTCCTGCTCTGGGGATGTCTTGGGGTATCTGAGGTGCTGGGAGGGGGGCAGCTGTCCCTCTCAGATACAGTTTGGGACTGAAGGCCGACCTGCTCTAGACTCCAGACAGAAATAGCCCAGAGCTCAGAGGGCACTGGCTAAACATAGCCAACCAACTTTAGCATGCTGGAGCCCTGGCTTAATATGGCAGCTGCACTTCACTGACAAACTGGGCATTTGTCATTAAAACCGGTTTGAACTGCATTAACTATCCCATCGCCTCCCCTTACAGTGGTGACCATGGTTTGAGTTGAATTAGTGGGTAATGTACTGCTGCTGTTCGCTAATGCCTACAGGCTCCGAGGTTCATACCTATCAATTTCTGTGAAAATACTTTTCTGGATTAATAAAGTGATGTGAGCTTGAATGAACCTCTTGATCATAAAATGACTTTTCCCACCTGTTCACAGTGGAAGCACAGAACCATGAACCGGGTTACCAGGTAACAAGGTGGGATTCTAAGTGTCTGCCAGTTGAAAATATGGGATAAAACGTAAATCCTTTTGGATTCAAATGAACAATTAAACCGGAGATGTTCCAAATGGTAATTGTTGAAAGTTGGTTCGACAATTTCAAATGTATTCACAAAGACAGAATCTTTTTATTGAAGTAAGTTTTATTGCCATTTTGTTATTTTGAATAGGGCGAGTGGATTTTTAGCACAGAATCACAGTGGTATTAAGCATGAATCCCTTCATAAATTGTGAGGGACAAGGTTGATGGAACACTTGGGATGTCAACATAGGTTTACAGTCATCTCTTTATCACTATTCTATGTTATGAATGGAAGACTGATGTTAAATCTTACATGATACAGAGTACAATAACAGTTAGATGAAGTCAACAGTGTTACTATATCTTTTTTCAAGACAGTATCCTTTGCCAAAGTACTCAGTGGATGATGAAATGCCATTTTTTCAGGCTTGATTGTACCCTTCTTTCCAGGCCTTTGTGTAGGATTTGTGAAAACAAAACTCAAAATGACATTGTAGAAAAGGAGAGGGGATGAGGAAGAGAGATAGCTGTGTAGGGGAGAGTTGTGGCCCCATTTGCACTACTATCTGTTCACTGTCAATCATACAGCAGATGCCATAAGAACTATTCAACTGTCAACTGTCGCAACAAGTGTTTCTTTACAGCTTTGCATAGTTGGTTAGCGTTAGTCTTTATCAGCTAATGATGGATATTTCCGTTTAATGTACTGTATACAATCATTACAGTACAACATATTCCATGGTAACTATGGTAATTGGTCTGTATAGTTTATGAAAATAAACAGAACATTTTAAAAGACTTCATGTAGATTTTAAAATAAACAAATCATATTCAGCAACGGGGAATGAGTATTTTTTCATATCTATTACATTTTTGACCATTTTGTATGATATGGAATAGATCCACAAAGCTTTCATTATCAATTCAACATTTCCCCTTTGTGAGTCATACTTTGGATTAAAGATACTGTCAAGAATAATTTGGCAGAGCGCAAAAGATGACACCATACATATGATTTTGCTTATGTATATTTCATTTCGATTTTCTACATTTAATGACTACATTTAAATGTTTCACCTTTTGACCAACCCAGGCTATAATCTAGGAGTATTATAAGGAAGGCCAATGTAAAAAACGTTGTTCAAATAGATTCTTAACTTTAACATTTATTTGACCATAGCCTTGCTATAAAACTTCCTTGTGTCCTCATCCTTACATATGTCCATAGACCAACAGTATGAAAGGCGCATTTAGTTCTAGCACTACATTTAGGAGGGAATGTTTGTTCTGTCTCAAGGTTTCATAACCAACAACCAAACTCACCACTTTTACCATGTGGTTTTCAATTTTGAAAGGTGGGAGAGCATTAGAGCATTTTCTATACGCCAGGTTTAGTGTAGGAGGACCATGGCAGATAGTCAATAGGCATATACAGAAAGAGAGTTTAGTTTTCTTGTCAAATTCTGTAATATCTGCCACAAAAGAGGACCTTTTAATCTTAATGATTATTATTTTGATTTTATTTTTTTACAAATGAGAGCACACTGCTTCGAAGTAGAGAACATAAATTACACTTGAAGCCAGACGTGAAATATGTTGAAAATGATGAAATCCCAAGTAAAAAAATATTCCAAAATCTTTTAATTCTTAATCAAATGAATCCTCCTGTGTTGTGTGGACCAAATTAGAAGGTCTTTCTGAGAAATATTAACGTTTAACTGAGCTCTGGGTGGTCTGAGGGAAATACTGTAATTAAACACACACAAATAATCTATTAGGCTACTTAACACTGGAGCACTTGATATTTGAAACCAAAAATCCCTTCTGTGTGTTATGAATCACACAAGCCTTTAGAGGAGTACTGCATCGCAGCATCTCAATGGCGCATGCTCTTCCCCTTAGAAATCTTCATCAAAATTACATACTGCATCAAACTCTTTCAAATATAACACACAAGATATTCAATATATTTTTTTATACTGTATGTATAAGCAAAATAAAAGCCTTCACAAAATAAAATCTCTGATTTATTTTACAATATGTAAAACAAAACAAAAATTGTTATTCTAACACGATTTTTTTTTAAAGTGCTAGCGAGATATTTTACAATGTGCAAATGTAGTTTTTAGCATTGCATTATTTAATATATTTTACATTCTAATGATCTTTTCAATATCGAAATAAATCATATGTTATCCATATCATGGTAAATGGCAGAATTTCCATTTGGTTATCTTCAAGACTGTTCCTCAGTGGACCAGGTAAGAATATGGCTAGTCAGAGTTGACATATGGGCTCTAGATTTAAGACAAACAACATAAGGCAATGATCTACGTGTCCAGCTCCTGTACGGCTGCAACATTAATACTGTGTGTGTGTAATACTCAGAGTTAAACTCACAATATAACACCTTACAGTTAGTTACTCATCACCCTGTTCCAGTCACTGGCAAATGGCACAGCAGCTACTTGTTGTGGCAATGTTGTAGTTAGATCCAAATACTGTCCTCCTACATGCTGCAGAGATGTACTTGTCTTCGTAACAATAGGTTGGTTGAAATATGAGGTAAATCCTTAAATCCTTACCACTTGGCCAAGTGATCATTTTGCAAGTTAATGCCAGAGGAAGTATCGGATCATTTGTTTTTAATGGCCATTACGAGCAATATATCAGCCAGTCACCTTTTTGAATTAGAGAAGAGTGATCTTAGATCTTACAGAACAGTTCAATTTAGTGATTATTGTTGATTAAAAAATATATATCTGTAGACACACTTATCAATGAAAATGTTTCAAGGCATCTAAACTGCTTCATGAGTAAGAGCTGCATTGTTTGCTTTCAAGATGTTCCCAAACATCAGACAGTTAAATCGGAAGACACAATATATATAAGACTGATCTAGGCAAATAAAAATAGATAGTGTATATGGCAACCAAAACCATTCTCTATCAATAACAAGAGAATGACAAGTATGCTCCATTTTGGCACTGAATCAATCTTTAGTTTATGTCTAAAGTTCTGAGGACTATTGTCACCATGAAAGACACATTACACAAGCTCAACGATCAAAGATGGTCATTTTGAGTTTGGCAACTACATAACTTCAGGGGCCTAAAGAAGCCAGAATATTGAAGTCAATTGGAAAAAAATCTGTATTTTATGTATCAACTCAGCCAAACCGACAAACTGTAGTGTATTATACAGTATATGATATAATATCAATTGAACAAATGCTTTTAATTATATATTCATATATCAAATCAAACTTTATTTGTCACATGTGCCGAAAACAACAGGTGTAGTAGACCTTACCCTGAAATGCTTACTCTCAATGTGTAATACATATATTTTCATGTATCAAATTAGCCAAATAGATTTTTATGCAAGATATCTTATAAAGGAGAACTACACCGGTTGATACACAAACCCTCCATACCACATGATTGGTCTTGCAGTAATGTGTAATATCAAGGAATTCCATATCAGTCTTAAAGATAGCCTGTAAAAATTCTGCCATACTGGGTGAGGTGGTGGGCTACACATTGGTAGACTATGGCTCTGGCCTGATGGAGTCACAGACAGGGAGGGACAGTTTGGGTATCAGATCACCCCCCCTCCCCCCAAAGACTATACGGCACCTGTTTATAGAATGGACCAATCAGGACATTGATTATCAACATCCCAGGTGAAGATTATCGACTGTCCAATAGACCGTTGTGAATTGATTTTGTATAGGTGTAGAGAACCGTCTGTGTACATTATCTGCATCCTCTAATTAATTGCACATAATTACCAGGTGATTCCTTTTTGATTGTGTCATTAACCCAAATGAATACATCAATTATTACATAAATTATCATCTGGTCTTTAGAGTGTTGTCAAAGGCTTTCCCGTAGGCTATAGCCTACATACCACTTTCAAAGATGATAACCTTGTTGTCTTCTGTGCTGGCAGAGAGGGAGGCCAGGCTCTTTATGTCAGTATCAGGCGCCATGTATTCAAGGTGATGGGGACCCCATTGTGGTTTGGTCAGCTTCTCCCAACGCTGAAGGAGGAGAAAACATGTTCCTTTAAGACATGGAGACCCATACTAATCAAACTGCTGTATTACTCATTCTGATGGGTGAGAATGAAATTAAAATGGAAAGCTATATTAAAAGAGTAGGCTACATGCTGTCAACTGTCAACTGAGGTTTCCACGTTCCCATTTTCCCTTAACTATTTACACTTTCGTATGTTATGCATTTTATTTTTGTCACGGCTTATACAGTAAATTCCTTTCCACCCTCCCTAACTCGATGCTAAGTCTTTATCATTATTTTCATCATCTAATAGAAATATTAATGTTGACCAATGTTTCAAAAAGAGCATTCAACTGTGTTGAGTGTTCCACAGGTTTTGTGAGGGCATGTGTGTTACAGTGAGGGAAAAAAGTATTTGATCCCCTGCTGATTTTGTACGTTTGCCCACTGACAAAGAAATGATCAGTCTATAATTTTAATGGTATGTTTATTTGAACAGTGAGAGACAGAATAACAACAACAAAATCCAGAAAAACGCATGTCAAAAATGTTATAAATTGATTTGCATTTTAATGAGGGAAATAAGTATTTGACCCCCTCTCAACAGAAAGATTTCTGGCTCCCAGGTGTCTTTTATACAGGTAACGAGCTGAGATTAGGAGCACACTCTTAAAGGGAGTGCTCCTAGTCTCAGTTTGTTACCTGTATAAAAGACACCTGTCCACAGAAGCAATCAATCAATCAGATTCCAAACTCTCCACCATGGCCAAGACCATTGAGCTCTCCAGGGATGTCAGGGACAAGATTGTAGACCTACACAAGGCTGGAATGGGCTATAAGACCATTGCCAAGCAGCTTGGTGAGAAGGTGACAACAGTTGGTGCAATTATTCGCAAATGGAAGAAACACAAAAGAACTGTCAATCTCCCTCGGCCTGGGGCTCCATGCAAGATCTCACCTCGTGGAGTTGCAATGATCATGAGAACGGTGAGGAATCAGCCCAGAACTACACGGGAGGATCTTGTCAATGATCTCAAGGCAGCTGGGACCATAGTCACCAAGAAAACAATTGGTAACACACTATGCCGTGAAGGACTGAAATCCTGCAGCGCCCGCAAGGTCCCCCTGCTCAAGAAACCACATATACATGCCCATCTGAAATTTGCCAATGAACATCTGAATGATTCAGAGGACAACTGGGTGAAAGTGTTGTGGTCAGATGAGACCAAAATGGAGCTCTTTGGCATCAACTCAACTTGCCGTGTTTGGAGGAGAAGGAATGCTGCCTATGACCCCAAGAACACCATCCCCACCGTAAAACATGGAGGTGGAAATATTATGCTTTGGGGATGTTTTTCTGCTAAGGGGACAGGACAACTTCACCGCATCAAAGGGACGATGGACGGGGCCATGTATCGTCAAATCTTGGGTGAGAACCTCCTTCTCTCAGCCAGGGCATTGAAAATGGGTCGTGGATGGGTATTCCAGCATGACAATGACCCAAAACACACGGCCAAGGCAACAAAGGAGTGGCTCAAGAAGAAGCACATTAAGGTCCTGGAGTGGCCTAGCCAGTCTCCAGACCTTAATCCCATAGAAAATCTGTGGAGGGAGCTGAAGGTTTGAGTTGCCAAACGTCAGCCTCGAAACCTTAATGACTTGGAGAAGATCTGCAAAGAGGAGTGGGACAAAATCCCTCCTGAGATGTGTGGAAACCTGGTGGCCAACTACAAGAAACGTCTGACGTCTGTGATTGCCAACAAGGGTTTTGCCACAAAGTACTAAGTCATGTTTTGCAGAGGGGTCAAATACTTATTTCGCTCATTAAAATGCATATCAATGTATAACATTTTTGACATGCGTTTTTCTGGATTTTTTTCGTTGTTATTCTGTCTCTCACTGTTCAAATAAACCTACCTTCAAAATTATAGACGGATCATTTCTTTGTCAGTGGGCAAACGTACCAAATCAACAGGGGATCAAATAATTTTTTCCCTCACTGTAAGTGCCTTGCCCAAGGGCACGATACATTTTTCACCTTGGCGGCTCGGTTATTCAAACCAGCGACCTTTCGGTTACTGGCCCAACCCTCTAACTGCTAGGCTAGCTGCCACCCATGTTGGTAAGGAGCACAGTATGATATTGATACTGACCTCCTTGAAGGTTCCCGTGGCCCTGCAGAGCTTGTACAACACGCTGACAGGGATACAGAGCATGGACATCAGAGCCATGCACCAACCAATCACCTCACCCCACCATGGGTACACATACGTATTGTTGTAGGTAAGAGGCTTGTAGTTGAACAGGTGAAATAGGAAGATACCCTTTGGAAGGACAAAAAAAACATGATTATTTTACCAGGCACAATTAGGCACAAATTTACAATGACAGGCTATGTAGTCATGACTAGAGGTATGTATGTAGTCATGACTAGAGGTATGTATGTAGTCATGACTAGAGGTGTGTATGTAGTCATGACTAGAGGTGTGTATACAGTGGTGTCTGGAAAAGTGTGTATTATCTAATTTGACAAACATTTCTCAAACGGCCCGAAGGAAAGCTGCCCTGTGTGAAAAATTCTATGAGAGACAGTGAACACAATGAATGACCTAAAATGATCAATTGGTCTTTCACAGTCAGGACAACCCAAGCTGTACTGTGCAAGTAGGCTAATAATGAGCCAACATTTTTTGTTGTTGTAGAAAAACGTTTTTTTGACAGTTTTTACTTCATATCTGAAGGTAAAATTATGACTTACATTCTGCTACAGGCAGTTAGATTAGGTCTTCAGGCGGAAATTGAGAACAAAGGGATGCAGCAGGTTATTGTTTTTTGTCCATTTCTTTTTTTTTGTTGTTTTTTTTACCCCTTTTTCTCCCCAATTTCGTGGTATCCAATTGTTGTAGTAGCTACTATCTTGTCTCATTGCTACAACTCCCGTACGGGCTCGGGAGAGACGTACACAACCCAACCAGCTGCTTCTTAACACAGCGCGCATCCTAACCCAGAAGCCAGCAGCACCAATGTGTCGGAGGCTACACCGTGCACCTGGCAGCGCGCACTGCGCCCGGCCCGCCATAGGAGTCGCGCGATGAGACAAGGAGATCGCTACCGACCAATCCCGGACGACGCTAGGCCAATTGTGCGTCGCCCCACGGACCTCCCGGTCGCGGCCGGTTACGACAGAGCCTGGGCGCGAACCCAGGGACTCTGATGGCACAGCTGGCGCTGCAGTACAGCGCCCTTAACCACTGCGCCACCCGGGAGGCCCTAAATTGGATGTTCTAAGTCCATCACAATGCTCTAACCACATCAGGAGAACACTTTGGAGGTCTGGGAAAAATCTAAGTCGTTTAGATTTTTTTGTGTAGTTACCCTTTAATCCTAATATGCATGCACCTAGCACTGTTGTTTAGTTAGAGGTGTTTTTGTAACACATATGAGATGGATTTTGCAAAACAAATGGCAACTGGATTGATGAAAATAATCCTGATATCATTCTGACACGTAGACATAGACCACTTTGTAGTTAACATTTAATAGAGAAGGTTTTTGGGAAAACCTTTCCATCTAGCAGATGTTCCTTAATTATTTGGAACGTGCATGTTTTACTTCATATTATGAGTCATGTCTTACTTTGCTTCAAAGTAGCCTATAGCTAAAATCCCACCAATTGTGGAGGTATTATTTAATAAAGACTTCCTCATATGCTTTCTCCTGTTCTATTGGTTTTCTTTCAACTGTATTTGATCCTAATCAAATGAGCAACCTATGATCGTTGTTGCATCTTTAGATCTCCCCTCTATCTAACAGATACTTCCATCTCTGTCCATGAAATCGCGCGCATTTTAGAACTGTATATTCCCGCAGATTGCATTTTTGGAACATTTGCCCGAAGGCCTACTGCCGTGTGCACGTTGCTGTGCCTAAAATGTGAAAAAATAATACTTGACCAACATTTTAAGCTAGACATTCTGATGTGTTCCATCGGCCTTATTAAATGATACGGTGTTCACCTCCACTTCCCCATTTTGCTACGCATCGTGGGGATTAAGACTTGAGTGTACACGATGCCCACTGAACTATAAGTGGGTATACGGCGTATACTTGCGTACGCCCTCCACTACACCACTGTGTGTGTATAGTATTGTACATCACTTACCATGCAAACACATGGAGTAATAAACGACCAGCACCACTTCATCCAAGGAAAAGGCCGGTAACCAATCATACGAGCAATGTCATCCATGAACCTGTCAGCACCTGTACACACAGAATGGCACGGTTAGAGACTCGAGATGTCTAAGAATGGACGACAAGCACAACTACAAATACTGGTATACGGTATATACCATGTGTATCCTGTACATACGACTAATAAAACTTGTATTTACTCTTTATAGGACGGTAATACATCAATTGTCACAAAAGTGAATGTTTCTTACCGTAGACCCAGCTGACAACTATGCATTCCCAGAATGCTTGCCATAACAGGGTCATACCGCTGGCGGAGTAATAATCAAAAAGCTGGAAGACATACATCCCTCCCTGTTGGCACACATGAGAAATAATGAATCATTGTGAATCATTTGTGATTACTATCTGATATGGATGTTACACAATATGGAATCAGCACCCGTCAAACGGTAGTGGCTTACCTGTGTAACCATGGAGAGATCTATAATAAAGCACATTAAACAGCAGATTGCCACAGAGATTTCACGCTTATAGCGCATGTAATACTTTCCAGGAAAGAGATCTAGAATCCCAGTTACAAAACCTTCCACTCCAACAAACTGTGGATAGAAGAGGAGAAAACACAAATATAATTGTACTCAGTAAGCTTCCCACTGGGCACAGACATCAGTTCAACGTCTAGTTTTGATTTACATTGGGGTTGAGTTGTCAACTGATGTGAATTCAACACAACATGTCATTGGATTTAGGTACAAAGTTAAGTGAAAAATACTAGGAAATGCTCTTTTGATGTCACGTTGATTACTTTGTACAAATCAAATGAGTTTTCCACATTGATTCAATGCCATATCATTGATTTGTTGGGGGGGGGGGGGGGTTGAAAAGAGGTAGAAACACTGTTGATACAACCAGGGTGGATTGAGAGTAATCTGGTCCAGATACTTTAAGTTTGTAACAAATGGCAACCATTTAAGTGTTGTGTCCAGTAGTGTAAAGTTGCTCCTACCTGACTGTCAAGACCCAGTACGAGCAGCATAAAGAAGAAGAGAGCAGCCCAGACCGGGGGCATTGGCATCAGAGTCACAGCTTTAGGATACGCAATAAAGGCCAAGCCAGGACCTGTAGAAGAGAAGTAGGGATGAGAGACTCAACCCTACAGCTCAGACTAAGCCCTTAACACAGACACACTCTACACACATACGTACAGTACAGCAAAGAGGGAGAAGGAGATAGAGAGATAGAAAGAGAGAAAGAGAGGCACCTGAGTGAGGTGCTATTGTGCAAAAGCTGGATGTGACAATGTTGGCTGCCTTTTTGTCTCCTGTCTAATTCTATTGTTGTGTTGTTGTGCATTCTGTCAACGCAACAGTAGTGCGGCTTTAGTTGTTAAATACGTCATTGCAGTAGCTAGATATAATGATAATTTCAGTGTCTAACAACAATGTGCATTGTATAACGTCATGCTTTCTAGCTTTTTTTTGTATATTGTTAGTGAGGTACTTTCAAAAGAATCAATGATGCTCATGCCTTATGATGCTCAAACAAATGTTTTATTAATGCATATGAATAAGTAGGAGCTATTGTAACATTAATTTAAGCCAGGTGAGCGTCACACGGCTGAATGTGCTGACTACTGTAAATACTTGGTAGTGTATAGTCAACCAAGTTTAAATAGCAGATTTAAACTTGTGTAGCCTTAACTATGGTAGTAAAAGTAAAACAGTTGCACTACCTATAAAAACGCATCTATAATAGCGACCTCACAAACTTAAGGTCATGGTACATATTTGCATTATAAAGAGATTTTCGCTGTACTCCGCTTGTACTTGGTTGTAACCATAATTTAGATTGTAGTTTATAGACACACTGCACTGAAGTAGCAAAGAGAGAGGTGGTCAATATTTGCTTTACAGTTACAACTGCTTCAACTATACAAATTTCACTAGATAAATGATAATTTGAGTTGTGTCATTATAAATAGGTCCATGTTTTCATTGAAGATGAGAGGGATGGAACAAGTGAAGATGTATGACACTGTACTTTCACCACCAGAACTAGTCCTGGTATAGCAACTACTGCAAGGTTCATACACAAAAAAATAAGAAAATAACTTGAAAACACATATGTTTTGCAAATTGCTCTGGATATGTTTGCAGATTATGGGGCTATGGGGCTGCTGCCTGGGGTAGAGAATTTGTCAGGTGTCTTGTGTGTACACACAATTATCGAATAAGTTAGTTCTACCGTTAATGTTTTTATTGTGTTTGGGTTTAGTAAAGTTAGATTTGGGAATTTGGGCCTATGCTTGGAAAATGTTGTCATGTCACTGCTTTGATTTCTCTAGCCCTGTCCTCTGCTGCGGTCGGTAAATGCAGTCATTGGTTCTGATTTTGACTAGGCTGGATTAAGGTGTAAATGCTGTCATTAGATAACAGATGTTTACCTTCAACAGTAGTCAGCTCCAGGACCCCTCTTGAAAGCGAGATGTGCACATCTCAAGAGGCAAAGTTCCTGGTTAAATAATCCTTAAATTAATACTTAAAAAATCGAAAATATAGATATATAGAGATATAGATCAATGAACTGATGTCAATCACAAGTCATATAGAATGGGACTGAGGAAAATAAACCGAAACCCTGTTAAAAGGATAAGAAGATTCATGAGGAAGGGGAGTTTTTCTCTTTCGTTCGTACCAACTTGCAAAAAAAACAGGAGTCTAACGCTGAACCAAAATCAGGGCCTAGATCCATTAATGTACCTTCTCACAAAATCACACTCCTATTGACACTCTCACAGGCAGTCCTGCACACACACACACACACACACACACACACACACACACACACACACACACACACACACACACACACACGCACTCGTACACACACACGCACTCGTACACACACACGCACTCGTACACACACACGCACTCGTACACACACACGCACTCGTACACACACACACACACACACACACACACACACACACACACACTTGTACACACACACACACTTGTACACACACACACACACATGTACACACAGTAACTGCACTCATGTGTAGTACCAGTATAGTAAATATTGAGTGACAGAAAGCTATTTGTACAGTTGAAATGAGAGGGGTAACTAGGGCTAAACAAGGCCTATCAGTTTCATCGCCACCTCTCTCCTTCTGCGTGTGGGCAGGCAGTAACAGATGGACTTTAACTCAATATTGGTTTCACTGTAAATAGCAGTGCTTAGTAAATTGCCTCCTACAAAATCCTGCTCAACTGTGCTACTGCAACACAGTAACACTGTCTGTCCAAAGTCCCCTGTCTGTCTACTATGTTAACAGAGTCATGCTGGGGGATGGTAGAGGAATACTACTATTTAAGTTCACCAAGGGTGTCCTTAGGACAATTTTTTTTTTTTTTTAATTGCAGATTTCAAAATGTAGCTATCATCATCATTGTCCCATTGAATGTATTTAATATATATTTTACAGATACAGCTTAAGATATCTAATAAAATAAAATATATGTCATATAAATGACAGACATAGTACTTCCATGACCACCCTTGTTGTACTTCCAGTTAAATCCCGGTCCAGTGGTGTCTTTACAGATGACTGCTGCCAAAACAATGTATTGGGATTGGTCAACTTTGGCTTAGTATGATGAGATGAAACTAAGGGCCTGGTTTCAATTCGTATCGTGGAAGAATCACGTTAAGATCCGCGGTATAGCTTGATTGAAATTTAAAGGCAATGTTCCCCGCGTTCATGGAGATTCCATTTACGGTAAACGACTCAATCAGAAATTCCCTTTACATTTCAACGCAGATCTTACATGATACTTCCTCGAAGGATTAAATCCCAGCCCTAAGATGTATAGGTCTAAACTTCCTGCTGTATTTGAGTTTGATCGTCTCTTTGATGAGATGGTCCAGTAATTGAAAATCTCATGCATGGTTTGGTTGGTGAGGAGACAGGTATGCACTGCACTAATTGGGGAACATGAAGAGTGACTCAAATTGATTGGTTTATTTGTTGTGTTCATTCCTTAACAGCATGGCTATGGTCATAGCTGACTACTCTTCTACACGGGGTTCGACATTATAATAGTGCTAATGTATTTCTGAATAAATATAGTGAATATTTAAACTTACAGGGTAAAATATTAGTATAATTCAGTATGCTATTAGTAAAGAATATTTTGTGATATGCAGAGATGGATTTCATAGATGAAGTCCAGGATGATTCACTCCAATGATTCACTCCAGTGTGTTTCCGACTATGTATGTATAACTACTGTCATGAAGCCAATAACATGTGCAGAAAGTAATGGACTATACACGTCTACTTCCCTACTATTCTCAATAAGTCAATACTCAATTAAAATAATGATTGAGAGAGAGAGAGAGCTAAGACACTGAATGAAAATGGACAAACTATTAACTGATTTGGCAAACTAATGTGATTATTTTTGGAAGTTACATGCAAGAGCACTGATGTGAAAGCATGCGATATGTCAGAGGCGTGCCACACACAGATGCTATCTTCTCCAGTAAACCTATTAATAACTGAATGGATAGAATTAGTTGTGAATGTCATGTGCTTTGAAAGTCTATTAATACAAATAATTATCAGTTATGTGTGACAGTTTGGTAATTACACATCTCTTGTTAATTCACACACAACAAAAATGTAATTCTTACAACAATTTAGATGTTATGGACAAATACATGGCCACTGCCAATGTCTCAATCTCTCCTCTCTGCGTCCCCCTCACTGTCAAACACTCATACAGATCATCTATTCCAGCACGTACAAACACAGACAAATCTTCCACATCACTGTCTTTCATACTCTATACCAAGAGATCTCAGAATATTCTCTCTTGAATCACACAGAATTCACATACACAAATACACAAACACACGAAAACATACTGTTCATTCCCAGATTCATACACACACACACACACTCGTACACAAACACACACACACATACCGACACATACCGACACACACACACACACACACACACACACACACACACACACACACACACACACACACACACACACACACACACACACACACTCTCCATCAGAGGAACTTAATTCTATAATACTGATTTCCTTGTGAATCAATACAGGTGACTCCAGGCAGAAAACATTTGGTTGAGGTACAAGTTACATACAGTTAATGTAAATACATTTTTTACGTTTTGAATTTCTCAAATACTGACAGACTCAATTCAAACATGCATTTCAATAATTTCTTGATAGTTGGTATATTTCTAAATCATTACTGACACATTAAACAACAATATTTCATCTTCACATTTCTGTAGAGTAAACAAGTGACTTGCTACACCCACTATCCTTACACACTGTACAGCAAGTTTCCATTTTACACATTTATTTGTGCGTCATTTCTATATTGAAAGTTCATCGTATTAATAATGCACTGCCAAAAGTGCAGCACAAGCATAAAATAAGGATTCAGCTTTGAGGACCGGAATCGGTCTAAATTATTGAAGAGGTACGGCTGTCTTCCTCAGTGCTAGAGGGGCTGCCAATGTGAAGGTAAAACAATGACATCAACACTTTCAATGAACAGTTTCATGCATTCCTAACAACGAGGACCAAAGCCTTCAGTAATACTCTCCTGTTAGTACCATGGTAGGTTTTGAGATGCCAGAATATAAGACAACCTCTGTAGTGTAAGTGTGAGTGTGTTCTGCATACCTGTTTCAGCCACTTGGGAGATGTCCACTCCCTGCTCGTTTGCCATGAAGCCTAGAATGGCGAACACCACAAAGCCAGCAAAGAAACTGGTGCCACTGTTGATTAGAGCTAGCATGAAGGCATCCCTGGACAGAAATAAAAACAAAAACAAAGGGAGAAATAATCACAAAAAACAAGTCAGAATCATACAGGAGACAGTAAGTGCAACAAGAGGCCAAGGTGAGACCATTCAGCTGTCATATCACTTACTTGTAGCAGTCATTGTTGAATCTGTTGTAGCTGCCTAGGGCAGTGAGAGCTCCAAGCCCAATAGCATAAGAGAAGAAGATTTGTGTGCCAGCATCAATCCACACCTACCAGACAGGAATGATAATGAAAACTGATCAGTTTAATCTGCATCACAGCACCAGAGTTAACTAATCTAAATAATCAATCAGTTAGGACTGTGGACAGATGTGTGGATGATGGGTCGCACCTGCGCCTCGCCAAGCTTGGACCAGTCAGGCTTGATGTAGAACATGATTCCATCGTAGGCACCAGGAAGAGTCACCCCTCTCACCAGAAGGATGATCAGGACGACGTAGGGGAACGTGGCAGTAAAATACACAATCTGCAGCGAAACAGGGAGACCAGTGTCATTATTCTAAATTATCCATATGATATTTCGGTTACAGATGTAGGATCCTAATTTGACCAGTTTCTCACAGCAATGAAATAATCCTGCAGCAGCAAAATGTGAATCATTTTTGTAGGGGTTGTAGGGTTTGATACAAGTCCAAAGTTTTGAAGAGGAAATTACTAAATTTAGATGCCTTTTTAAAACTAGAATACATGACACATTTGCATTTCCTGCTGTACAGGAAATGTCCTGCAACAACAGGGTGATCTAATTAAGATCCTACACCTGTAGATGTCACATTATGAGAAGACTTGCAGAGTGGTGCAGTCGGAGACCTAAAATGATTGGATGTCATTTCAGCCTACTGTAGTTTCATTGACATGCATAGTGTGAGGAGCTGTAATGTACATAACTACAGTTTGGCTGATCATTCACATTTCAGACTGCAAAGGTGTCAAAGGTGTCAAAGGTGTCTGACACAAGGGGATTGCAGTCACAGTGACATGCTGGGGACTTTTCACATGAGCAATGGGAATATAATTTATTGCATTCCTGCCAACCTAGCACCCGTACAAGATAGAGCTAAGTGGAAGTCTTTATCTAATCAGGTGAATGTTTCAAACACTGAACTTTGACCTAGTGCCATATGAACCACTGTATTATAAAGAGCTTTTCTACAAGGCTGTTAGATTTCAAAGCCAATTGTTTTTGTGACTTGGCGGCCCAGGCACACCTTCAGGCATGACTACCTACTCTCCGTAGCCCAGTCTACTTGACCTAAATACACAGCTAATGTAGGACACCCATTCCCGACCAAGCCCTTATTCATATAACAAACCCATTTTGTATAATCATTACTCAAGCACTTATCTTTGATTAGCAACTTCAATAGGCCCTTACCTGAAAACTTGTAATATTAACTAGAGAACATTTCTATACGTTGCATCTATAAATGTTGTGGATGTATAGCTAATTGTCATTAATTAATTACATCACTAAGCCTATCCCTTAAAGAATAAAAATAAAAATTCCCTCTTGCTAAAATGTGAGCAGCTCTGACCTAACCTAATGATCTCTTAAAGATAAACTGTAAGTCATTTTAATATCATTACTATAAAAATATAAAAACAATAAAATGTTAATGAACACTAGAGGTTGATCTCATTATCTGGACAGAAAGTGCTGCTACATATAAAGTGATCTAGAAATCCTGATAGAGATCCATATAAAATGGACCAGCGCTGGAGATAAACACTGATATCATTTAGAGGCTTGGATGTGATCCCACCTCAACAAGCAGAAAACGTGGCTGTTGGAATATTCGCACAGGGCCCCAGTCACGTCGCACTGCAGTCAACCTACCAATTGCCCACCAATCAGAACGCACCATGTGACAGGGACACTTTGTGATATGTCATAGCCACACCCTCTGTCCTCTTTATGTTGCTATAGAAACACTGCCTCATCATTGCCTTGCTGTCACACAGCAGGAGAGGGTGGCACTATGTGAATCACACAAGGTTAGGAAAAAGTCACACTGCCTTCTCATTCACTCATGACTGAGAGTCCATTACCATAGCCAGAACTAAATTAGAAACCTATCTCCTCTTTCTCTCTGGGAGAACTGTATATCTATACATTTTAACCCTGTTTCACATCTATTTGTTACTTTTCTCAGTAACCTTTCTTGCTGTTTTAATATAATTCCAGACTATGTTTGATACCACACAGCAATATCCTTCCACTGCAGCTGTATTAGCCACTGAGTTGTTCTAATGCAGGTATCCAATCAGAGACCAGTGCAGTGACCTGAGCTGATGTAAAGCAATCTGTCTGCCACGGCCGGAGGATAGTCTGTTACATAACAGTTAGCTATAGGAGATACCTAAGGACCAGAGTGAGTCACATGTTCATTGCAGTCACCATCGTGGTGCTCATATAACTAATAAGATAACGATGAGCTTTTCAGAGAAATGTGTATTAGTTACCTTGCCTGTGGACTTCACCCCCTTCCACACACAGAAATACACCATCACCCAGACGGCCGCCAGGCACAGCAACAGCTCCCAGTTGATGGATCCTGGGTAGTCCAGCCCTTGTGAGATGTTCAGCACCTTGTTCCTGGAGGGAGGGGTCATAGAGTAAAACTATATGAAAACATGCGTTTGTCTAAGTTACAGGATAGAAAATGAACGGCATGATGCTCTACTCCTGTAACAAAAGTCTGCCCTTTGTCCCCAATAAAAGCTATGTCAGTCAGTAACAGCATTTGGCATTTTCTACCTACAGCCATGACAAAGGCACTTATGTCCCTGCACATGCCATAAGGGAGAGTGGGAACAAACACTCTGGTAGTCATGGACAACGGGACTAGAGGACTAGAGGAACAGAGAGGGATGAAGAACTGGGCCGAGGACAAATGAGATTCCAAATCAGAACACTAACCAGTTCTGTCACACTGCTCTTTAAAAGCAGAGCATTCAAAGGCCACTCATTTTTTTATTTTTTATTTAACCTTTATTTAACCAGGGAGGCTAGTTAAGAACAAGTTCTCATTTACAACTGCGACCTAGCCAAGATAAAGCAAAGCAGTGTGACAAAAACAACACAGAGTAACAGATGGAATAAACAAACATACAGTCAATAATACAATAGAAAAAGTATATATACAGTGTGTGCAAATGAGGTAGGATAAGGGCGGTAAGGCGATAAATAGGCCATAGTGGCGAAATAATTACAATATAGCAATTAAACACTGGAGTGATAGATCTGCAGAAGATGAGTGTGCAAGTAGAGATACTTGGGTGCAAAGGAGCAAAATAAATAACAGTATGGGGATGAGGTAGTTGGATGGGCTATTTACAGATGGGCTGTGTACAGGTGCAGTGATCTGTGAGCTGCTCTGACAGCTGGTGCTTAAAGTTAGTGAGGGAGATATGAGTCTCCAGCTTCAGTGATTTTTGCAGTTCGTTACAGTCATTGGCAGCAGAGAACTGGAAGGAAAGGCGGCCAAAGGAGGAATTGGCTTTGGGGGTGACCAGTGAAATATACCTGCTGGAGCGCGTGCTACGGGTGGGTGCTGCTATGGTGACCAGTGAGCTGAGATAAGGCAGGGCTTTACCTAGCAAAGACTTATAGATGACCTGGAGCCAGTGGGTTTGGCGACGAATATGAAGCGAGGGCCAGCCAACGAGAGCATACAGGTCGCAGTGGTGGGTAGTGTATGGGGCTTTGGTGACAAAATGGATGGCACTGTGATAGACTGCATCCAATTTGCTGAGTAGAGTGTTGGAGTCTATTTTGTAAATGACATCACCGAAGTCAAGGATTGGTAGAATAGTCAGTTTTACGAGGGTATGTTTTGCAGCATGAGTGAAGGATGCTTTGTTGCGAAATAGGAAGCCGATTCTAGATTTAATTTTGGATTGGAGATGTTTAATATGAGTCTGGAAGGAGAGTTTACAGTCTAACCAGACAACTAGGTATTTGTAGTTGTCCACATATTCTAAGTCAGAACCGTCCAGAGTAGTGATGCTGGACGGGCGGGCAGGTGTGGGCAGCAATCGGTTGAAGAGCATGCATTTAGTTTAACTTGCATTTAAGAGCAGTTGGAGGCCACGGAAGGAGAGTTGTATGGCATTGAAGCTCGTCTGGAGGTTAGTTAACACAGTGTCCAAAGAAGGGCCAGAAGTATATAGAATGGTGTCGTCTGCGTTGAGGTGGATCAGAGAATCACCAGCAGCAAGAGCAACATCATTGATATATTCAGAGAAAAGAGTCGGCCCGAGAATTGAACCGTGGCACCCCCATAGAGACTGCCAGAGGCCCGGACAACAGCACCCCCATAGAGACTGCCAGAGGCCCGGACAACAGCACCCCCATAGAGACTGCCAGAGGCCCAGACAACAGCACCCCCATAGAGACTGCCAGAGGTCCGGACAACAGGACCTCCGATTTGACACACTGAACTCTGTCTGAGACATAGTTGGTGAACCAGGCGAGGCAGTCATTTGAGAAATCAAGTCTGTTGAGTCTGCCAATAAGAATGTAGTGATTGACAGAGTCGAAAGCCTTGGCCAGGTTGATGAATACAGCTGCACAGTATTGTTTCTTATCGATGGCAGTTAAGATATCGTTTAGGACCTTGAGCGTGGCTGAGGTGCACCCATGACCAGCTCGGAAACCAGATTGCATAGCGGAGAAGGTATGGTGGGATTCAAAATGGTCGGTAATCTGTTTGTTAACTTGGCTTTCGAAGACCTTAGAAAGGCAAGGTAGGATCGATATAGGTCTGTAGCAGTTTGGGTCTAGAGTGTCTCCCCCTTTGAAGAGGTGGATGACCGCGGCAGCATTCCAATCTTTGGGGATCTCAGACGATACGAAAGAGAGGTTGAAGAGGCTCGTAATAGGGGTTGCAACAATTTTGGTGAATAATTTTTCATGCTGTGGACCAATTACTAAAATCCCTTTTCTAAGTGACGACTTGCAAAATATTTCAAATAATTAACTGTGACTGACAAATAACAATGTTTTATTCTTAGAACTTTCGGCACAGACGTCAGTTCAACGTCTAGTTTTGATATAATAGTGTGTTTTTCCATTGGGATAGAGGAAGTAAAGAACTTACTCCCAGAATTCAATAATGGGAGAACGCCCATCTGCCAGCTCCTCACATGTCATGTTGCCATAGGTAGTGTTGCCAATGGTGCCATTCAGGCAGTCTTCATGATGAAAGATCTCGATGCAGCTGGGCGTGTTCCAGGGGTTGTCACAGGTGGACCAGGGCAGGGTAGCGTTGAAGGACTTGATGAAATAGTAGAAGGCCCAGGCTAGGACCATGATGTAGTAGGTGTTACAGAAGAACACTATGACCATGGAGGCATACCCCAGTCCTGGAGGAATACGGAGCAATTCAACAGTTTAGTGTTCAGCACTGAAGAGACAAACAGTGCTTACTTATACATTCATGTCAATTTTGTAAGAAACATTGGAGCAGTCTTGATTTTTATGTAACAAAGGTGTATCAATTCTTAGAATAAAGCGATAGAGGAATACATAGTAAATAGGCCACAGCTGTGAATGTCTGCATACTGCCTTTCTATTCGAAAGGATCAGTTAAAAGACTTGACAAATGGCTGTACAAATGTTTCAGAGCAGCCACACAAACTGCCGAGAGAGCAAAATGTTCAGTACCTTTAAATAGAGGTGCGATGTTCCACACGTTGATGCTGCCAGCCTTCATAAACTGTCCCAATGCAATCTCCAGGAAGAATATAGGAATTCCCCCAACAACCCCAATAATGAGGTAGGGAATCAGAAACACTCCTGTGGGGGACAAACAGACAGGTGTTCAATGGAACAGTAGAGTAATGCACTCCTTGGGTCACTATGGGGGATGTATGAGCTGCACAACGCATTAGGATACCCATTATTAAACCACCATCTTATGTTCCCTAAAGAAAACATCACTCTGCGACATCAAATGGTAACAAGGATGCAACATAAAACCTTCTACCTTATAGTCTATGCAGCTATAGTTGGTGTTCTCATTATATTTTAATAGCTTTAAAATTATTCTTAAAGAGGTAAAGCAAGCCCCACAACTTTACTTCATGTAAAGTTACCATCTAGTTACATTTTAATGGCCTTATATAACTGGGTGTGAGCAGGAAGTGCATATTTCAGTCTCATCCACTAATTGGCACAGAAGGGGAGTCCATTTTATCGGTGAAAACACGCATGCTCACCTCACCCCTCCTACGTCTGCCTACACTTCAGTATGTTCAAATGTGACTGTGATTATGTTTGCTGCATTGGCTTTCATCAAACAGGGTCTAGGAGCACGGCAAACCATCAACAGTAATAACGCCATGGCTGACTGATTCCAAATGAACATCAGCAGCGGTAGCGGCTTAAGACTGACTGGGGGGGTGGAGCAAGGAAGGAGGTGGAAGGGGTGGTGGGAGGAGAGGGAGGGAGGGGTGGTGGGAGGGGAGGGAGGGAGGAGAGGGAGGGGTGGTGGGAGGGAGGGAGGAATGGTGGGAGGGACAGGGGGCTTTGCAGTGGTAGTCAGCTCCTGCTTCAGCCTATAACGCAGATTATCCATTGAACAATGTGCTGCACTGAATGAAGCTGAGATGACGTCACCTTCAGCCCAGAGGTCTCCTGATAGGCTGACATCGAGCGCCGGGGAGGGCCATGGGCTGCGTTATAAAAAGCACCACCCGTTGTGTAACGTAGGCTCTGCAGGCTAGTGGAAACAGCCAATTCCTCCCTGACAGAAAAGAGACATGGATGCGCAGAAGCAAAGGCTCTCCTTTGTGAAGAGGATGGGGTTGACAAACCAATCTGAATTAGCAATGGGGACTCTCAGCATGTAAACCAGCCTGAGAACACAATCACAATCCCTTCATACAGTTCAACACATATCCAGGGTGTGACTGAAAATAACACATAATAGCACCTCTATCAAAGGAAAAACGTGTGAACAGCAATTTCTACAGGGTGTGATTCAAGGCTAAAGCGGTTTCTTTAAGAGGAGACTGTTGCCATTACTACTGTATTGAAGACGCCTGACAAACTCAGTAAGATTGGGGAACTGCACGCACTATACACCACTGACCTGAAAGAAAGATTCCAGCATCAGAGGGAAGAATAGCTCTCTCTCTCTCTCTCTCTCTCTCTCTCTCTCTCTCTCTCTCTCTGTCTCTCTCTCTCTCAAGCATCTATAAAATGTGTAGTCATGTGGGCTTTGTGAGGGCTGATGTAAATGGCTGTTCATTTGCAAACAAAGCATTTGCTATAGAAGCAGCGGCAGTGATTATGTGTGAGAGTGTACACACACACACACACCCACACACACACAAAACACACAACAGTCGCAGAGACAGTCGCAGAGACAGACACAGGACCGACTCAGTGACGGCATGCCGATGAGTCAGACAGACGCTGCCTATGGCGCAGAAGGGGAAGGAGCTACGTAGTGCGTCGTGACTCCAGTCAGAGCTAGCAGAGCCACTGAGGCATTCCAGCCTGTCAGGAGACAGGAACCTGACTGAGACTCTGCTCAGCCTCTTAATTAAACAGTTAGATAGCAGATAGAGAGAGAGTGTAGTGAAGTGGGGGAGGAGGACGGTGAGAGAGGGAGAGAAAGAGAGGAGCTATTTGTCCACAAGATGCTACTCCCCTGTTAATGGCATCTCCCACTGAGGTAATGCTGTTACCACTGGTGAACATGCTAGTTATGTGATTATGGTGAACAAGGTCCTGCCTGGCTGGTAGATGCAATCACCTCACCATATAGTGATTATGTATGATAATTACTGATACTGTAATTCTCTTTTCAATAAATGGCCATTTTTAAATTAAGAAAACATGCTAATGAATTACAAAACTTCTACCTGTTTTCAGATAAAAACACAATATTTGGTATACTTAACTTTTGGGGAGGTTATTCATAGTACCCTGAGGAAGGCTCACATTTAAACTGAGTCACACAAATAGAGAACCAATTCAGGTACATATGGCATGTGCTAAGCTTTCTAATCTTGATTAAGTAAGAGTCGGGAGCAGCTCTGAACGCTCAGTATTGACAGGCCTTTCAATCCTTTTTCTGGTTAGTTGAGTGAACTGAGAGGAGCAGCTAATGCAGCATATAGCAATACAACTGAGGTTGGTTAGACCAGGTGTAATCTCTTGTGGACAGACTACATAAATCTAAAAAATAAATTACACTAGATTTTTGTTCTGGTTTAACCAAGAATAGAGCAGCAGGTGCATCATTTTGTCCGCTGATCCCTGGGCCCTGCCAATAACAAGCGTCAAAACACTGACCAAGCTCCAATGGGACACGTGTGGACTTGGATTTGACTTATTGTTGTGGTGTACATGACAATATATAAATACTCCCCTACACCTAGGGTTGCAAAATTCCAGGAACTGGTTGGAGGATGCTGGATTTCCTGCTTATTCCTTCCTGAGTCCGGGAGTCCTCCAACTGAGATTTCAGGAAACCAGGAAATGTATTGAAAGTTCCCAGAATTTTGCAACCCTACATACACCCTCCCCGCCCTAACATTCACATGGAAATGGTATCTTCCATGCACAGATGCAATCTCTTGTATGGTCCTGCGAAATTACTCCCGAAGCAACAACAAAACAATTGCAAATTGTATTGATTTTTAAATGACAATGTGCTATGCTGTCAAAATCACACAATAATTGTAATTCATCTCTTATTTTGTGAAGCTTAGCTTTCCCCTACAACTGAGTGCCCTACTTTACATGTTGCTCATGATGCCTGATTTTCAACTCCCAAGAGAGCCAGTAAACTTGGACAGATCACCCTGTTGGTCATCTCCATGTTAGTGGATATGTTGTTTACAATGAGATTACGGCACAAGAGATTGGCACACCTCTTTAAAGCACAGTAGGTTGTTGTCAGACGTGCTTGTTCATCCAAAAAAAGAAATAACTGCAGTGTCCTAAATTCGGGAATAGAAAAGATTAGCTTACATTTCAAACATGACGGTGCATTTATGTTGACCCATCCCCTTCATTCATGTGCTTCGTTCAAGCAGAGATACCGTGTATGTTACTTCATTATAATGACTACACACGCCACACTGCAAAGATCACCACAAAACCTAAATTGCGTCCCAATATTCTCTCCTTTTCTCCCAAAGTGTGCACTTGTTCACTTCCCCTCATGGATTTGAAAGGTAATTAATGGTATATAGAAACTCCCTCTCTAGCCCATGCCTACACCAATCCAAAGCGTTTACATTTGTAGGGAACAAGTACACAGTGCACACCATAGAAAGGAGAGATTATTGGAAGGCAACCATATTGAACATGAATTCTCTCTGCTGCACTACACCAGCATAAACATCATTCAGAAAAGCTGTGCAGGGTGTAATTGGTCTTATCTAAATGCCAGGTCAGAGAGCACACAGACATTTGCCCGAATGCATTGCTAACCTGAGGTGACATCATGTAGTATAGCGTTACATATATCCCCAGAGCATTGAGCTGACCTAACTGGGGGTTATAGCCTACCATTCCCTGCCTGAGGCTGAGCCATATCCCAAACAACACTGCACCGGACCGCACCATGCCACACCGAACAACACCAAACAACACCGAACCACACCAAACCACACCAAACCACACCCTACCACACCGAACCACACCAAACCACACCGAACCACACCCCACCACACCGAACCACACCAAACCACACCGAACCACACCAAACCACACCCCACCACACCGAACCACACCAAACCACACCGAACCACACCCCACCACACCAGCTCCCAGTCAGAGAAAGGAGATTAAAAGATTAACAGACACTCTTCATAATCGCCCGTCCACGTGGGGTGAGGAGATGATGTCACTCGGGGCAAAGGGCCAGCGTACTGTAACCCTGCGGTCTGCGCATCACACCCGCTCAGATGCTGGACTCACTTGCAAAAGGCAAGCCACCATGATGGTTGATAGTGTGACGTACACTAATTAGACACTGTGCCAAAGAGCATTATTCTGCTAAAAACAAATTGCTGGATAACTGAAGCTGACAGAAAATAAACTTTACAGATTGCTGTGTAAAAAGATAAATTCATAAACATAAATTCAACGTTATGTATTCTTTGACAAAAGAGGGCAAATGACTGAGTGTTTGACTTGGACCCAACTGGAAGCCCACTCTGTCTGACAATCCCTTTACGGTTTTGATTCAAAAGAAGGACTAAAAACAACACAAAGACATACTCAGTCTGCCTGACACCGTGCATGACCTTATCTGATGACCGAAATAAGAAAAATATGCTCATGACAATATTCCCTGCAGTGTAATGCCAAAGGGCCTTATTGGTGGGTAGTAACATGGCTTGGGTCCTTTGCTCTGATGAGAACACGTAGTCCGCTGCACGGCTGCAGACACACTGCCAAGGACAATCAGAGAGCTCACTGCAGAGCTCGTAAATCTACAGGCTGTAAGGCTGCTCTCTGACTGGGTGCTACCTGCTGCTGCTGCTGCTGCTGAGCAGGCCAGGCTACGCAGTACAGTACTGCTCTGGCTAGAGAGAAGGCAACCCCATCACAGGAGAACCCTAAAATCCCACAGCTCCCAGACAAACTCTCAGAGAAGAGTTATCACCTGTGCTGCGTGCTATGAACCCATATACTGAACATATGTTTATGGATGTGACAATAGGATAGTTACCGATGTGGTCGTTGATAGATATGCCTTCTCTCTATTTGAAAGGAGCACAAAGAATGGGGAATATTGTAAAATGTATGATGGTGATAGGCAACTGTACTTTGAGTAGACGGTCTATGTCGTTATATTGCTTTGATAGTATAGACAAGTCAGATTCTAAAACTTCATAAAAATTGCCATCAATACAGACTACAATGTACAGAGACACCAATCATAGAATGTTTAACAATACTTCCTGACAGGTAAAGAAGATACTTGCACTTGGCAAATACATTTATGTGTGTATTATAACAAGTCAAAATAAGCAAATATAAAGATTTTGACAAGAATGTCCTTGCATGACAGCAGATGATTTGCCATGGCAACTAATCCACCTGTCATGTTACAACTGATGGGAATAGGAAAGAGATTTAAAGAGACTTAAACCCAAGTATCGCTTGAATGAGGAATCAAATTAGAAAATGAAATTCATCCAATGTACCTGGGCATTAAACACCCTCACAGTGCATTGTTGTAGTTGAGGGATGGCAGAGATGCCATCTCATTAGATCTACTCTGCAGCAGCTTGGTTCTGTCTGTGTGAACAAGACCTTTTCAACTTGGGCAGCTTGATTTGATTTGGCAGAACCCTGCAGGGGTCTCCAAGGAAATTTACACAAATCCAGAGACACACACTGAGTCTGGCAACCTGAACTAGGAGAACATCTTCATGTTACCTTGGAGCTCCTAGTTGGGGGTAAAACAAGTATTTTTTAAGAGGAAAATTTAAGGGATCACCCAACGCGCGCTCCTGTCTCTTTAACATGTCTCTTTTCTCTCACTGTCAGGTCACGACTGAAGCTCTTTGTTTTTTTTACAGAATTGATGTTTTCTGTTACAGTTCCCACCAGCTGGTCGCCATGCCCTTTCCTTGCCCACCACCGGTAAGGTCAACCTGAACCGCCTCAGAGATATCCTTTATCCAAATAGTTGGATGGATACATAGAAACATTATCCCAGATGATGTTGCTCATGGATCCCAAGTGTAATAATAACACCAAGCGGAGCCCTAATACAATTTTTAGCCTGGGGGATTCAGAGGAATTTCATTCTTTACTCAATTTCTTTAACTCTATACACCAACCAAATATTTGTGTAGCATATAGTCAGTATTTATTCAGGTTCACCTCTCTGGTTTCATTTTTTACACTAAATATATATTGATACTCTGGAGATCCTGAGCTATCTGGAAGCCGAAACACCATACTTTCACTGACAGACAGTGATGAATTCCACTTTGTTTTTCATAAAATCCCTCCATATCGATCACTGTCTAGATACTCTATTAAAAAAAGATAGTGCATGGTTATGTAGTTTTGTTCAAACAGCCACTTATTTAAACCCCCAAAAAATACACATTTTCAGTGAGACAGCATCACTTATTCAGTGAGACAAATCCTTCATTCATTGAGTACATTTTAGCTGCTGTCCAGATGATTGAGGGCACATGGAGACAGCTATTTCATTGAGGCAGATACACTGCATCTCTCTTTGATCACACACTCATATTTTAGACAGACCTCATCATTATACTATTGTAGCGATGTTTAGTGAACGCCCTCATCTCGAACCCAGGTCTCCCAGCCCATAAGCAGACCTGCTAACCAGTGCTCCAATAGGGATGATCTATTTTGGGGGGTGGATCGTAACAGGCCTACCCAGGCAAAGTTTGTTACACTATCCCCACCGTTCAGGAGAGCGTGTCCCCGCGCTTCACTATACCAAGTCCCTCACCTGTGCACACCTCTCCAATGGCCCCTAAGGCACAATCCCACCACAGACACCAATGCAGCGAAATTTGCAAACAGCGACAGTGTAAAGGCCCTTCCTGGTCTCAAACCTGGGTCTCCCAGCCTGTAAGAAGACCCACTAAGGGTGTCGAAACAGGCCTATCTAGGAAAAGTTCATGAAGGACTTGCCAGTAGAGTGTATCACAAAGTTTTCTCAATAAATGCAATTTCAATCTAATGAAACAACAAGAAGATCCAATTGTTTGTTCCACTGAGTTTATAGATCCGAACCTGGTCTGAGATGTTATGGCTGCGATCCCCGTACAGGGACCAACATCAGGGGAAATTTCAGAGTGACATTCGTAACATTAAACATTCTTGAAAATGCAAGTGTTTTACACCCTTCAAAAGATTAGAATCTTGGTAATCAAACTACGTTTTCCAATTTAAAATAGCTATTACAGAGAACAAATCCCATGCTTTTGTTTGAGAAGAGCAATCAACAACAGAAACATTTTCCGCCATGACAGTTTTTACACATTCATATCTGAAGGTAAAATTATGACTTACATTCTGCTACAGGCAGTTCGATTAGGGTATGTCTTCAGGCGGAAATTGAGAACAAAGGGATGCAGCCATAACAGGTTAAGCTGGTAATGGTATTGTTTTTTGTCCATTTCAATGGAAAGGTGTGTAAACTGTGTTTACCATCAAGTCTATACACAGGTTTTTCTATTGACAGCAGTAAGTCATGTTTTAATGTAGTGTTTATTACACAAACCAAAATCTGTTTTGTTGTGGGAACAAAAATGTAATTTCCATGTTGTTTCACAGCCAATCTATCCAAGCACTGTGTATGTTGAATGTATAATCTCTTTAAATTTAGACTATTCTCATCTGTAAATGGACAAATCAGTTTAATTATACTTGTTGTTAAATTATTATTATTATTATATATATATTTGTTTTGCATATGGCAATCCATTTTACACAAATGATAATGATAATACAGTGGCAATGTGAGTTCTGTTCTGACATTCTCCAGCAACATGATGTGTATAGAAATGAACAGGACTCACCCACATCCACCCCCGTCACACAGCGTCATACGCAGGCCCACATGTGAGGTATGACCTGACGCTCTGATCAAGGGTAGAGAACGGTGTGCACTGTGCGGTAATCTTCACGATGAACAGCCAGTAGAATAGATAGACAGCCTGAACTGGCGTTAAAATATATCAAGGTGGGCACTGTAAGCGATATTGTCTCTCTATAATACCGTTTCTGATATAGACTAAAATAATTGTGTGGGTAAGAATGTGAGCTACTGCTATATGAGATGCCTGCAGTGCCCTCACAGGAGCTGATCATATGATTATTGCTTTGGATGCTATGACGTCTATACAATCCCTCACATAGACATCTCAAGGCAACATGTTATTCGCTCAGCCACATTTTCAATTGTTTTAGGGAATTTTTATTATGGGACAGGAGAGCCATCAGCCACTATAGGGATTTCAATATTTTGTGTTTAGATTTTTACTGGTTTATTTAGGCTACTGGTTAACTTACCTCCACCATTTTTGTAGCATAGGTAAGGGAAGCGCCAGACGTTTCCCAGCCCTACAGCGAAGCCGACGCAGGACATGATAAAATCCATCTGTCTGGTCCATTGCTCTCGTTCGGGATACCCTGGCACTGGTTTCTCCACTGACGACATCGTGCCAGGTGTGGCTCCGCATCCTGCCCCGTCAGTTCCACCAATGAGGCTTCCGTTCACGCCAGCTTGGTGCCCGTTTCCGTTCGGAATGAGGTGACCCTTTTTCTCCTCCCCGAGGACCACGTTCACAGCACAGCAGTCAGTTTCGAATGCAGGTTTCTCCATGCCAATTACGCACTTGTAAACAATGCACCCTCAATTTCCCACTAACACTGAGGAGGAAACCAGTGAAAAGATCGGTGAAGATTCAGGACAATAGATACAGCTTTCTTAAGCTTTTATTCGTTCGGGTCGATTTCCCTGGACCCGAAGATGGTCCTTTGTTCTTCTTCTGGCAATCCTATGGGAATAGGATCTGATTTATTTCCCCTTTTTAATTTAAGGGTATGATAAGTCACTTGAATAGGTATAATTTGTATCTCTATTATCGTATAGCAATGTCAAACGCGCAACGATGAGACGGAGATCAGAATTAAATGTTTATTACATTTGAGGTGTATAAAAATAAAGGACACTTGCCCCCAAAGAAAATCACCGAATTTGAGAGCACCTTCAAAAACAATCTACGAAACACTTGAATGTGAGTCTGAAGAATCGCATGGGAACTTATCTCTCAAAGAGGAGACGGGTGTCGAGGCGAAAAACTCAGCGGGCTTTGCGCGCGCTCGATGACGAATGTAACGGAATTACATTCGTGGTTTTGTCTTTAGATTCCGAGGCTAGATCATCCTGCTCCTTGGCTTCCTTCGCTTCGGAAAAATACTGACAATATGATAGGTCTATCGCGGTTATCCTTAGCTGCTCTCTCTTGGTGCACTGTATGACAATTAACTGAGCCTGCAGCCGCGCGCAGCTTTAAAAGGGTTGGTGCGGCGGCGATGGTACTGAGGCGCACGTCACTTGGATTTCATCCCTCCCCCATCCTTAAGGACACAGTTGCCTTATCAGTTGTATTAGCTCTGTTGCAACGAATATCAGGAAATTCTTAAGACACGCATTCAACATTGTCTAGCCTACGAGGGCGATAATTTATGTAAAAATTGCAGGTGCACTGATATTGTGTGCCTGCCAAAAGCACGGAATAGAGAACTGGGGCTCTGCTGTTCAATGGCATGAAATCCTTTAGGCAACCCGAGTGTCATTACACATGCACTGGGAAAGAATTAGGATATTTCGCACTATGATGAATGATGAACAACCTCTAACTTTAGTTCTGTCAAAGCTTCAGTTAGTATTAGCTTATAGCCTAACATCAGAATGTTTGACAGACCTGAAGGTATAGATTGTTCATCATTCAACATTACTGTAAGAAAGATATTTGACCCAGAATCCCAGTGCATGGGAGTCAGATAAAATGGAGGGTGTATCCACCCAGACCCTCCATCCTCCTCACTCATACTGTAGGCCAGGGGCGCAACTTTCACTGGGGATGGGGGGACATGTCCCCCCCACATTCTGAAATTGTATTTTTGTCCCCCCAGTTTTATCATTGGAATGTGATACAAAATGAGGCAACGGAGTGCTTTAGGACCATGCAGACGCCTCCGAGCGGTCGGGTAGGCTGTTTGGAGTGTTTATCCGACTGTATATATATATATATATATATATATATATATATATATATATATATATATTATGTCCCCCCCACTTCTATAACCAAAGTTGCACCCCTGCTGTAGGCTACAACTCGCTAAAGGGAGTCAGATGAGTGTTAGATTACCTGACTGACACTAAAACATTCCTCATATGATTAGTGGGCCTTTATCTTATCGTAAATTTAAATATTTAGACAATCAAACTTTACTATTTGGTCTTTAAACGCAATACCATTAGTAAGGAGACACCTGCAATGACAAAAATGTAATTATGTGTAAATGTTAACATTGGAATGTCTGGTAGTTTCATTTCATATAGAAACATCCATACTATATGTGGTACATAGAAAGTGTTATTGGTGAAGGAATTGTATATCAAGTAACATATAAAAAAAAAATATTCTCCCCTACCAAGTTTCATAACTAATTGTCAGAATGTTGTTTACCATTCTAGGATAGCTAAGGTAAAGGCACGTGAGGACATACATGCTTTATTTACACACATGCAAAGTGAGTTCTATTATTCCATTTATATATGATTGATCTTGTCAAATTGTTCATCAGTATGTATATTACCCCTCCAGTGTTCATTGTAAGTGGAAGTAAAGGTATATATATGCTGGAAATAAGTCCTACTGTCCTCCTGGTGGATGGATTACTTGGATGTTGACAGAATGAATCAGTTTAATATTTCAACTGTTGGTCTGAGCTACTGCTTTACTACAGAACTTTGGCAGAGTCCCAACTATTTTGAGCCCCACCTGTTCAGCTAAAAAAAAACTTTTGCCTGTTTTGCATATTATTTTGGCATTAATACATATCTGTTTGCAAACAATGTAAAAATAAATAATAATAATAATACTACTTGAGTTAATAAAGCCGCATACAAACATGGTCTCTTTTTTACTTTCTTGAGTAAGGCAGCTCCAAAATGCATCTGTTTCAGTCTAGCTCAGTGCTTTCTGTGGTGGTGGGGCAGCCACCTACGTAGGCACGTAGGGGTTGGTAATGTTTTCTAGGTGCACCGTGATTGTCTCAGTGTTCTGTCACTCATGGGGACACTACGTCACCACAAAATTTACGGGGGAAAGCTAAAAAATTCAAGCCCCTTGGGTGCTGCCATATAGTTACATTAGAAGTGCCCATCCATAAAGGCTCAAGGTTATTGGCCACAGATAAAATGATGTCAAATCACGTTATATCTACGATAGTTTTGATTGGACTGATCATGCCAACATCATACCTTCAAAATCTTAGCTTGCAAGCTAGCAGTCATCATCATGAATCAAGGCGACAACCGACTGGCAAATCCTTTTCAATCCTTGTCATGTGAAGATAAATAATGAAGAGAAATTATAGATAAAACGTATCGATGCTCATCGGCCGTTAGACATTAACATTACACAACAAGTTGATTTGTAAGGAATCAGTGGCTAACTGCAAGCATTGCAAAGCAATCACTAGCCTGCTATTCAGTGGAGTGGGTGTGTGGTCCAAGTCTGGGTTTAATTTAAGGGTCTCTTTTCCAAGCTTAAAAGGATAAACATTCAACATTGGCTTCTGCAGCGTTCAAAACAACTAGAAACTCGGAACTGGGAAATCTCAGACTTCAGTGAGTTCCAGACAACTGGGAACTCTGAAAAAAAACATGCTCCGACTGGGAAAATACACTTTGAACGGTCATCCAACTCGGAATTACAAGTTGGGAACTCAGGCATCTTTCTAGAGGTCCAACCTGAAGATCACTGATGTCATGATTTTACCTTGTGTTTTACCATTTCCCATTTGTCTGGAAAGCACCATAAATCCAGAGAATGACAGACTTTGATTACACGGTTTGATGACAAAATTTGCGCCACCTTCCAAGTCAAGTGAGCACAGCACAACAAGGTGAGTCCAAACATGTATTGTATGCTGCTGCATAATGATGTAATATTCCAGAGAGATATGTATACTGTATCTAAAAAAGTAATACTAAGTGTATGTTGTGTTAGTAGCCCATGTGCCTCACCCAAATAATTTGGTCCCTTTTCCCCTCATAACTTAGCCTACTGCTCTGACTTGGTGGTGCACATGTAGCCTATAGCTTGTTTTAAAGAAATGTCATCATCGAATATTGTAAGAGCTTTCATTGTCTGCTTATATGCCCCCTTTATTTATCCTACTGTTCTGACTTGGTGTACAGGGAGAACACTATAGGAAAACAACCCTTGTTCTGAATTATATCGCTGTACATTTCAAAAGTGCTGAACAAATAAACTCAGCAAAAAAAGAAACATCCCTTTTTCAGGACCCTGTCTTTCAAAGATAATTCGTAAAAATCCAAATAACTTCACTGATCTTCATTGTAAAGGATTTAAGCACTGTTTCCTATGCTTGTTCAATGAATCATAAACAATGAATGAACATGCACCTGTGGAATGGTTGTTAAGACACTAACAGCTTACAGACGGTAGGCAATTAAGGTCACAGTTATGAAAACTTAGGACACTAAAGAGGCCTTTCTACTGACTGTTTTTCTTTTGGGGTAAAAAACACCAAAAGAAAGATGCCCAGGGTCCCTGCTCATCTGCGTGAATGTGCCTTAGGCATGCTGCAAGGAGGCATGAGGACTGCAGATGTGGCCAGGGCAATAAATTGCAATCATCAAGTTTGCGGACGACACAACAGTGGTAGGCTTGATTACCAACAGTATCACCGCCTGGTACGGCAACTGCTCCGCCCACAACCGTAAGGCTCTCCAGAGGGTAGTGAGGTCTGCACAACGCATCACCGGGGGCAAACTACCTGCCCTCCAGGACACCTACACCACCCGATGTCACAGGAAGGCCATAAAGATCATCAAGGACAACAACCACCCGAGCCACTGTCTGTTCACCCCGCTATCATCCAGAAGGTGAGGTCAGTACAGGTGCATCAAAGCTGGGACCGAGAGACTGAAAAACAGCTTCTATCTCAAGGCCATCAGACTGTTAAACAGCTACCACTAACATTGAGTGGCTGCTGCCAACACACTGACTCAACTCCAGCCACTTTAATAATGGGAATTGATGTGAAATGATGTCAAATATATCACTAGCCACTTTAAACAATGCTACCTAATATAATGTTACATACCCTACATTATTCATCTCATATGTATATGTATTTACTGTACTCTATATCATCTACTGCATCTTTATGTAATACATGTATCACTAGCCACTTTAACTATGCCACTTTGTTTACATACTCATCTCATATGTATATACTGCACTCAATACCATCTACTGTATCTTGCCTATGCCGCTCTGTACCATCACTCATTCATATATCTTTATGTACATATTCTTTATCCCCTTACACTTGTGTCTATAAGGTAGTAGTTTTGTAATTGTTAGCTAGATTACTTGTTGGTTATTACTGCATTGTCGGAACTAGAAGCACAAGCATTTCGCTACACTCGCATTAACATCTGCTAACCATGTGTATGTGACAAATAAAATTTGATTTGATTTGATTTGATTGAATTGCAATGTCCGTACTGTGAGACGCCTAAGACAGCGCTACAGGGAGACAGGACGGACAGCTGATCGTCCTCGCAGTGGCAGACCATGTGTAACAACACCTGCACAGGATCGGTACATCCGAACATCACACCTGCGGGACAGGTACAGGATGGCAATATCAACTGCCCGAGTTACGCCAGGAACGCACAATCCCTCCATCAGTGCTCAGACTGTCCGTAATAGGCTGAGAGAGGCTGGAATGAGGGCTTATAGGCCTGTTGTAAGGCAAGTCCTCACCAGACATCACTGGCAACAATGTCGCCTATAGGCACAAACCCACTGTCGCTGGACCAGACAGGACTGGCAAAAACTGCTCTTCACTGACAAGTTGTGGTTTTGTCTCTCCTTCGTTTACTGTCGAAGGAATGAGCGTTACACCGAGGCTTGTTGTCATTGCCGACAATCTCAACGCTGTGCGTTACCGGGAAGACATCCCCCTCCCTCATGTGGTTCCCTTCCTCCAGGCTCATCCTGACATGACCCTCCAGTATGACAATGCCACCAGCCATACTGCTCGTTCAGTGCGTGATTTCCTGCAATGGCCAGCGAAGTGTTCTGCCATGGCCAGTGGAGAGTCTGGGCACGTCAATCCCACTGAGCACGCCTGGGACCTGTTGTATCGGAGGGTGAGGGCTAGGGCCATTCCCCCCAGAAATGTCTGGGAACTTGCAGGTGCCTTGGTGGAAGAGTGGGGTAACATCTCACAGCAAGAACTGGCAAATCTGGTGCAGTCCATGAGGAGGAGATGCACTGCAGTACTTAATGCAGTTGGTGGCCACACCAGATGCTGACTGTTACTTTGGATTTTGATCTATAATATAATATAATTTCCCAAGTTTTTTTACCATACAATATAGCTCAGTATTTGAATTATTTATTTTATACAGTCATTTATGATCATCTTTATCAAGGGTGTCAATAATTTCAGACCCCACTGTATTACTGCCATACCGATACATGGATATAGTTTATTTGTATATTATTGTAATTGAGCGTGCCACAAACAGGTTGTCAGTGTTGAAACATAACCGTTTAATAACAGAGAGCAAGCCATGAAACTGTCTCCATCTCACTTAACTGGCTCTGGCTTCACTCGATCATCAGGTCATAATGAAGTGCTTCAGAAGCACGTTTTTATTCTGTCTTCTCCATGAGCACAGGATCATTGTATATGTACCATATACAATGATCCTGTGCTCATGGAGAAGACAGAATAAAAACGTGGGTGGGTTTAATTCTTGAACCTGACGTTTCAGTTTGTTGGCAGTCAAGCCTCTGCCATCACATGAACGTTTGAACGATTCTTTGAAATGTTCACTGCGCATAGCAACCCTTATAATGCATTTCACCACCTCTTGTCCTCGATTAAGATTGTAACAGGAGAGATTACAACTACGGAATGTGATTTCCTGCTTGTAATTCTCACACTCCGTTGTTGAAAGTGTATTGGACTGCCAACGTGCTGAAACACAGATATGTTGGGAGTTGCCCGGATGTCTTTGTCAGAGCCACGATGTGTGAGGTAACGTGGTAGCCATGCCAAGGCAAGGTGGGGGTACTGCTATGGTAACTCTTACATGTTTTGCTCTAAGTTTAGTCCTGAATAGAACCCGTGACTTAGGAGCAGCTGCCATGAAAAGGTTACAGCCTCTTCTTTTATGGCTCTTTGGAAATAGCCATGCCACTGACTCACGATGTTCTCCTCTTTTTTTAAATATAACATGTTCATAAAATGACAGAGGTAGTACTGTAAATGTGTGTAGTGTTCAAATCATAACCGGCACATCATCCCCATCATGTACAGTATGTTCTCTACTGTATGTGTCAGTGAACATGGTGACTGATTATTGATACTATGGTTAGAGAAAGACAGTAGATCCACAAATCATTGTTTTTCTTCATTTTTTCTTCTTCTCAGTTCTCTGACAGGCTCACTTGAAAACATTAAGTTGGTATGATATGCTATGAAAATAATAATTGGCTTAATTGCATATGTGGTATAAAATATATAAACAGATAGTATTCTTCGTTGCTGTGAGTGCCACTGCCAATACATACACCCCCATCATGATGGCTCACACGTTTAGCCAGAGAGAATGGTTTGTTGTTAACCTCCTAATCGGACAGTCTTCAGAGATGACAGATGGACTTTAAGAGTTCCTCCGTTGACAGGAAAGATAGTTGCCGTCTAAGTATATTTGATGATATTTGAAATCTGCACAGGTAAGGTAAACTATTTGCTGTAAACTGGTTGATTGTGAAGGGATAACGATATGTTTACGTTTCCTGATGAGGAATGTCCAGTGTCCTCTGGAGAAAGAGAAGTGGCCTGAAGCAGCTCTGTTAGTGTGTTACAGGTAGAAGATCTGTCTTTCTAGTTAAAACAGGGACACAAAATGACGGACAATAACATCAGAGACCATATAAAAAGCAGTAGCTGCTATCCAGGCTCCTTGGGATGTCACAACCCTGGTTTTATGTCCACGCCCTGGCTCAACCCTGTTCGTAACCCTAACCCCTAGCCTTATTTCCAATCCAAATCTATTGGGGAAATCTTGAAGAAACCTGTCTGCAACTCAGGGTGCCTTTTAGTACCAATTGACCAGATTTTAGTACTAGTTTAACTGATTGTGTTATAATGAAGAGTTTACAGATAGCCTCTGCATTCTAAAAGGTTGTACTTGAAACATAAAGCATGTTGATACAATGTCTCTCCCTAGTGGCTAAATGTCCAAACATCACAGAGGGAAAATGTTGTAATATTGGACAGTATGGGATGTTATCAGTTATCACTCAGGACAATTTGAATTCTACACAGCAGTTAGAAGTTTGAAATTACTTTGTCGAACAGCATATTGTAAATTATAAATAGGGAGTGTAATTTCATTTAAAATAATATTCATAATAGTATACATATATCATTTGATTTCAGATAGACTAGGCACAATAATTACATTATTTGTTTGTATTTTCGTTCCCAAGGCATGACTATGTCCTTTGTGTAAATGCATCTTCCTCTATTGAACAGCTACTCTGTCGTGAAAGGCATGCAGACTGTTGTATAGACTGCTCTTCAGCCCGAGAGGTTTGTTTGAGTTCTTTGTGCCAGGTGGATTAGATCGATTCTCTGGTTAATCCTGTGCCCATAGAAGGATAGTGCAGGATGCAGAGACAAAAGCCAGATTTCATCATGTAACTAATGTAACTAATGGTCTGCGGTGCTCCCTTCACAGGCTCAGACAACCTGCAAGTAAACTGGTGCACATTGCTTTCTCCCTAATCATGTTATTATAATAAAACAAATTGGACAAAGTGCAAATAGTGTTACCAAACTTAATGTACCAGATGCAAAGAAATGTTCTGCATAGGGTATGTTCAACTGAGTAGTTCCTCTTGGCGGTAAGCTGCTAGCACATGGCTTGTTCTTGTGAAGTGGATGTAATGAATAACTGTGAGAGGCAGTTTCCATCCTTGCTCTCTTTATCTGTTTTTTCTGCTCTATCCTTTTTTTTAAAGTCAGCTTTTGTGTGGATAGTGTGGGTGGGGTGGACAAGGATGCTTCAGAAAAAGAAGAGTTTGATTTTCAATGAAAGCTCATAGAGGCTAAGGAGAGTGGTGACATCTGTATGGAGAGAAACACTGTGAAGACCGTTGACAGAATAATTATCCACCACTAGAATCAACAGGTAAACAGCACCATATTATTATTTATAACCAAACAACACTTTCCAGATACATTACACTTTCTTTGAATCGTAATTTCTTATTTGTGAGGGCTAGGATGAGGTTATATTTTGCCAAGTCATCCTGCCATGCTATTTGGGGCTAATATAACAGTGTTCAAAGGCTATCAAAATATATAATCAAAATGCACCTGAAGGGAAGTTGAATTCTGCATTTTAACATTTTGGCTCCACGGTTGGAAAATGCAATAGTGAATCCCTTGTACAGACAAGTGACTGAGTTGACTGTACAGCTGTCAGAAACCTGCACAGCAGTATAAAGAGTGACTGATTACTTCCAGAATTATCTCATGAATACTATAATGACAGATACTCGACATTTCAGTTGAATACCTTTTTAAAAGGATTTGGCTGGTTAGACATTAGCTCAAAACACTTTAGAATATAAAATGTGTGCTACTCTCAACATAATAGTAAAGATTTACATTTATTCTATAGGTTGTGGTTACTGGGATGGACAGTTGTGTGCATTGTTCAGTGACATAGCCAGGTTATGTTTAGCCAAACAACTTATCACTTTTCATTTGAATGGTGAATTAACGGCATATTTCTCTTTTCCCATTTCCTTGATGTTAACAGCTGTCATGGCACATTCTTCCGATATCAAGTATTGAAATGCTTTAGCAGAGGAACCCCGAAACGTCAGAAGGGATCAGATGATTGAATAATTATTTTCCAAAATAAAGCAATGAGAGCCAGAGCCTGTATGAATGGTTACTAATAATATTTTGGGGTGTTTCAGGGGATCCATTTCTGAGGTGCAGGTGGCTCAGCACTGCCGTACCCTGAGACTTGTAGCTGTCAAGTGTATCGGCAAGAGGGTGCTAAAGGGAAAAGAGGGCATGTTGGAGAATGAGATTGCAGCGCTCCGCAGGTTAGTGTCATGTTCAACGAATACAAAACACTTTTTTTTTTATACCAGAATCAACCATCCCAACATGGTGGCAATGGAGACCTTTCAGACATCGTCAAAACTGTCTCTTATGACTCAGTGGTGGAATCTTATTTTAGATATCCAGTAATTATGTCATCTAAAGATTGATTGTTCATCCCATCTCTTATATTTCACATTGCAATAGAAGGCATGTCCCCGCACCAAGAAAAAAGTTGCGTCAATAATGAGCTACGGTGTTTACCCCTGAAAAGCGTGTCACAAGTGTGTTACAGGAGGCAAGTTTCTGGACCGTATTCTGGAGAGGGGGAGCTACACAGAGAGATAGATGCCAGCCGTGTCCTACTGCAGGTTCTGGAAGCAGTCCAATAATTCCACCAGCTGGGTATCGTGCACAGGGACCAGAATGTACAACTTGTCCTCTAGCTGTTATAATATCACATGTTACTACGTACGCCTCTTGGAGGGAATGCAGCACCCTGCTACATCTCAACTTCCCGTGGAGTGAAAACGTATGTGGTCGTAGGTGCGGGGAAGGACGACAGAGGCAGAGAAAATTTATTCTCCTTAACAAAGGGAAGGTGGGGAAAAGGGTCTGGTCAGAACCAAAGAAAGTACACATTAAAGAGTCCCCTCTCCTACAGCATGTTACCTGCCTTCCCACTACTTACCTAACTTTCAGCACCACCTGGCGCGCACTAACCAAAATACAGGGGGGTGGTCCGCACAGGTCTTATCTAGTGTGCATAGATAAATACTACGGGTGATGTATGCCCGTAGGCCTCTTGACTAAACACTCCCAAGGTGCGCCCCCCCTCTCGGGAACAAATGAAAAATAATATACTTTAAGTGAAAAATTTCATTAACAAAAAACACTAAATCCTATTGGCATACACATACCTCTGAAGGAGCAGCTACAAAACAATATCGACAAAACTTTTACTGACGGCAAAAACAATCAACACAGGACATTAAAAAAAGAAGAAGCTCTCTCTCTGACAAAGGAGCACTGGCTTTTATCAAGCTGTGGAAGGAGTTGGTAATTGAAGAGCCAGCTGTTTCCCCTGACGAGAGGGAGGGGTCAGAGCGCCAATCAGCGATGGGGCCGACCAATCAGCTGCGTGAGGAATCCAGGATGCCATTTCCAGAATACACACATACAAACCCACAACAACACAGAAACTGGGGAACATAACAACTTTACACAGGGACCTGAATGTACAACTGTCCTCCAGCTGTAATAATATCATTTAACGCATGGACCCGAAGGTGATCTGCTTTATAGTTTGGCAGCAGTGTTAAATGGATAGATAGATAGATAGATAGATAGATAGATAGATAGATAGATAGATAGATAGATAGATAGATAGATAGATAGATAGATAGCTTAATTGTCAATAAAGCATTATGGACTTTCTATTATTATTATTGTTAGTATTATTATTGTTATTATTGTGATCATTATTAGTATTGTTGTTATTATTGTAGGTGTTGTTATTATTGTTATTATTGTTGTTACCATTATTATTATTATTATTGTGATCATTAGTATTATTGTTATTGTTATGATTGTGGTTGTTATTATTGTTGTTATTATTATTGTGGTTGTTGTTATTATTGTTATTATTATTATTCCTCCCATCCTGAGAACTTACTATATCAGACATCGTCTATAGATTCCAAGTGACTTTGGCCTGTCCAAGTTGGAAGAGCAGTGTGCTCACCACAGCATGTGGGTGAGGATCCGCAAATACATACATCTCATCTGAACCCTCATCATGTAGAATTAAAGCAGTTTGAACCTCACACATAAACCCTCTCTTTAATTTTGTGTGCAGCCCCATAGCTTCTGCAGCAGAAATATTATGACAAAGAGGTGGACCTATGGGCTCTGGGAGTGATCATCTACAGTCAGAAGTTTACATACACTTAGGTAAAACTCATTTTTCAACCACTCCCAATTTCTTGTTAACAAACTATAGTTTTGACAAGTCGGTTAGGACATCAACTTTGTGCATGACATCAAGTAAATGTTCCAACAATTGTTTACAGACAGATTATTTCACTTATAATTCACTGTATCACAATTCCAGTGGGTCAGAAGTTTACATACACTAAGTTGACTGTGCCTTTAAACAGCTTGGAAAGTTCCAGAAAATGATGTCATGGCTTTAGAAGCTTCTGATAGGCTTATTGACATCATTTGAGTCAATTGGAGGTGTACCTGTGGATGTATTTCAAGTCCTACCTTAAAACTCAGTGCCTCTTTGCTTGACATCATGGAAAAATCTAAAGAAATCCGCCTAGACCTCAGAAAAACAATTGTAGACCTCCACAAGTCTGGTTCATCGTTGGGAGCAATTTCCAAATGCCTGAAGGTACCACGTTCATCTGTACAAACAATTGTATGCAAGTATAAACACCATGGGACCACGCAGCCATCATACCGCTCAGGAAGGAGACACGTTCTGTCTCCTAGAGATGAACGTACTTTGGTGCGAAAAGTGCAAATCAATCCCAGAACAACAGCAAAGGACCTTGTGAAGATGCTGGAGGAAACAGGTACAAAAGTATCTACTGTAAATCGAGTCCTATATTGACATAACCTGAAAGGCCGCTCAGCAAGGAAGAAGCCACTTCTCCAAAACCACCATTAAAAAGCCAGAATACGGTTTTCAACTGCACATGGGGACAAAGATCGGACTTTTTGGAGAAATGTCCTCTGGTCTGATGAAGCAAAAATAGAACTGTTTGGCCATAATGACCATTGTTATGTTTGGAGGAAAAAGGGGGATTCTTGCAAGCCAAAGAACACCATCCCAACCATGAAGCACAGGGGTGGCAGCATCATGTTTTAGGGGTTCTTTGCTGCAGGAGGGACTGGTGCACTTCACAAAATAGATGGCATCATGAGGTAGGAAAATTATGTGGATATATTGAAGCAACATCCCAAGACATCAATCAGGAATTTAAAGCTTGGTTGCAAATGGGTCTTCCAAATGGACAATGACCCCACGCATACTTCGAAAGTTGTGGCAAAATGGCTTAAGGACAACAAAGTCAAGGTATTGGAGTAGCCATCACAAAGCCCTGACCTCAATCCTATAGAACATTTGTGGGCAGAACTGAAAAAGTGTGTGCGAGCAAGGAGGCATACAAACCTGACTCAGTTACACCAGCTCTGTCAGGAGGAATGGGCCAAAATTTACCCAACGTATTGTGTGAAGCTTCTGGAAGGCTACCCGAAACGTTTGACCCAAGTTAAACAATTTAAAGGCAATGCCAATCAAATACTAATTGAGTGTATGTTAACTTCTGACCAACTGGAAATGTGATGAAAGAAATAAAAGCTGAAATAAATCCTTCTCTCTACTATTATTCTGATATTTCACATTATTAAAATTATGTGGTGATCCTAACTGACCTAAGACAGGGAAGTTTTACTAGGATTAAATAGTCAGGAATTGTGAAGAACTGAGATTAAATGTGGTTAAGGTGTATGTAAACTTCCGACTTCAACTTTGAGTGTTTAGTAATGGTAAATTCTTCACATTTTAGTTAAAGGGATACTTCAGGATTTTGGCAACGAGGCCCTTTATCTACTTCCCCAGAGTCAGATGAACTCATGGATACAATTTGTATGTCTCTGCATCCAGTAGGAAGGAAGTTGCCAATTGGCAAAGAGCAATGACTGGAAGTCTATGGGACTTCTATGCAGACTTCCAGGGTTAGTAGATAAATGGCTTCATTGCCAAAATCCGATCTATCCCTTTAATACAGACAAGTGGAAAGTGATGTTGTGTTAAAATGTTTTATTTGAATGTTCCAGACTCTGTGGCTACCCTTTGTTTTATGGCCACAATGACTCACATATGTACGTGTTGATCATAAAGGCTGAATATGAGTTAGACTCTAACTCAGGTACAGTATGTAGTTGAAGATACTGAGAGATCCTTTTACCTAGACTGTATTAGTTCTTTACATCACACCTCACATGTATTTGACACACAATGTCACCCCTGTCTTGGCAATAATTACTTATTTTTCTTTCAGTGTGCTTTTAATTTAATTTAAATGTTTTTGTTTTTTTAAATGTTTCTTTCAGTGTGCTTTTCTTTAGTCTTTAAAAATGTATGACCTCCTGAATGCTGCTTCCCTCTCCAAAATGTTCCGTTCAGCAATAGATTTCATTCCACGCATGTTGCAGAAAGAACCAGAGATGAGGTACAATTGTGAGCCGGCCTTGAAGCATCCTTGGTGAGTTTAAAAATAGACTAGTAGCTATGTGTGTATTCCACAGGAGGTTGGTGTCACCTTAGTTGGGGAGGAAGGGCTTGTGGTAATGGCCGGAGCGGAATCAGTGGAATGGTATTAAATACTGCATGGCCAGGCATGACTCCAACACCATCATTAACTTTTCAGACGACACAACAGTGGTAGGCCTATCCTCAACGTGATCAAGACAAAGGAGATGATTGTGAACTACAGGAAAAGGTGGACCGAGCACACCACCATTCTCATCGATGGGGCGGTAGTGGAGCAGGTTGAGAGCTTCAAGTTCCTGGGTGTCCACATCACCAACAAACTAAAATGGTCCAAACACACAAAGGCAGTTGTGAAGAGGGCACGACAAAGCCTATTCCCCCTCAGGAGACTGAAAAGATTTGGCATGGGTCCTCAGATCCTCAAAAGGTTCTACAGCTGCAACATCGAGAGCATCCTGACTGTTTACACCACTGCCTGGTACGGCAATTGCTCGGCCTCCGACCGCAAGGCACTACAGAGGGTAGTGCGTACAGCCCAGTCACTGGGGCTAAGCTGCCTGCCATCCAGGACCTCTACACCAGGCGGTGTCAGAGGAAGGCCCTAAAAATGGTCAAAGCCCCAGCCAACCGGTGCCTGTATGTAGCCTCGCTACTTTTATAGCCTCGCTACTGTATATAGCCTGTCTTTTTACTGTTGTTTTATTTCTTTACTTACCTATTGTTCACCTAATAACTTTTTGTGCACTATTGGTTAGAGCCTGTAAGTAAGCATTGCACTGTAAGGTCTACCTGTTGTATTCGGCGCACGTGACAAATAAACTTTGATTTGATTTGATTTGAAATACATCAAACATGGTTTCCATGTGTTTGATGTGATGCCATTCCATTGGCTCCGTTCCAGACATCATTGTGAGCCGTCCTCCCCTCAGCAGCCTCCAGTGCTGTATTAGCTTCTATATCTCCTTTAGTGAGAATGGTCAATACTATAACATCATGTGTTTTGTCTACTTAAGTACAGAATTAAATGTTCTATACAACACAATTAATGGGTGCCTCTGATAAATGGGGATATTTTCTATAGCCTATCATAACTAAAACATATCCATGGCAGTTGAGTTTGAAACATTAATTACTTTAATGCAAACAAATTCTTGAAGTTCAAAATATGACATTTTTTAAAATTTATCCTGTAAATTCAGGAATTTATTTGGATTGAATATCACCTTATTTATTTTAGGATTTCAATGAAAAGCATCCTGTAGGTCTATCAGTATAACACATACAGTAAAGTAAACATACACATACAGCATACGACTCCAACGTTCTATAATAATAGTGGGATGGATGGCTTGTTAATTGGTGCAGGATGTGTTGTTGCGTCAGGATATCGGGAGGAGCCGCTCTGGAGAATAACATACATGGGTCCATCAGTGAGCAGATTCAGAAGAACTTTGCTAAGAGCAAGTGGAAGGTAAGCTTAGTCCTGCCTGGGTACTGTTTAAAATGTCCAGAACATCACACCATGGCACATTTTCTCCTATAAACCTGGAACCTGGATATGTTTCCTAATTTTGGTTATGTGCATCAGCTCTTCTACGTGCAGGAATCCACTTAACTACAAGTCTGCATTGTGTTTTTCAGAGGGCATTTAATGCTCAGTAAGAAGAATGTAGCAGTAGAGGAGGAGGCTAAGATACAGACCAAGGCCATACTGCAAGGTGAGGGACGAATGGCATAAAGATCCCAACATCAACATCCCGCAGCAAACAGACAGCAGTCGCTACAGTAACCTGTGTTTTTTTCTCTTGCTTTATATTTACATCATGTAGCAGATGCTCTTATCCAGAGCGACCTACAGGAGTGAGTGCATACATTTCCATACTTTCTTCATACTGGGCCCCCCATGGAAATCAAACCTACAACCCTGGTGTTGCAAGTGCCATGCTCTACCAACTGAGCTACACTGAGCTAACAAGAGATGCCCTTTAATCTATGTCTGGCAGAGAAATCACCTCAGAAGAATCCTGTGCCATTTGGGGCATTTCTGCTCTCTAGTGCCTTTGCTGTATGTGATTAATTGCACATCCAGAGTGATGCAGAGTGATACTCTCCTTCGGCCAGCAGAGAGCGATCTTAATCAAGCTTTTATTTCTGTTGTAAATTATTATTATTATTTAATGGTCTCATCCAAATATTGCTCAGAATCTGGTCTGGCACCATACAATTTAGCAACAGGACTCATTTGACACATCAAGAGTAATTTTGTTGATAAATAATAACAATATACTAATAGGCCTAGTATCTATTGACCATGCATCAATGTAAACAGGTTTTCTAATTGTTTGATGCTAAGTATCTATAGACCCTTGTATTCTTCACTAATAAAAAAAGTGTGTTAGAAAACACAGTTTTTTCCCCCTCAAAGTTTGATATCTGATCATTTTCTAGTTGAGTTTGACACAGTCATTAGTATTCTTGAATGTCTTGGGACCTGGGATGAATAAGAACAAATGACATTGAGTACATCTTCAGAATTGAAAATGACAACCCCAAATGAAAGCAAAAAAAGTAGGGTAGGGGCAGAATGCATATTGCCTTTGACAGCAGAAACAACCCATGCTTAACCTAAACTAATGAGACAGCTCCTAGAAAGCTCTTCGCTGGATGTGCGTTAGAGAGGCAGCTATAAATGTCCAAGTGACCTAAGAACCCACAACATCATAAATGTGGCTCAGAATATAGCAGAGTGCCCTTGAACATGGAGTAGTTATTTTTTTCATTAGAGCAATGGTTTTAAAGCGTCATACATACATGCCCGTATAAAGCTCACTCCTCTCCAGTCTGTCTGGTGTTGCTCATATCAGTGGGCATAAAGCAGTAAAGCAGCTCCTGCCTTTCCATCACCCTATGAAATCCTGGTTAGGAGCAATCATGTGGAAACCTTTTAGTCTGCGCCAAAGCAATTATATATTAAACAATTTGAAAAGGGCTGCAAAGGGCACTTTACTGTGTTTTGTCAAGATGTTCCAAGGTGCAGAAATTGAGGTAGAACTCTGATTGGCTACCGCTGATGTCTCACTGACCAATAACAGAGTAACCGTTGTAAAGATTATTTTAATGTGCACACGACTCTGTATGAGAGCCATGGCTAATGCAGCAGGAAATACAGTGGGGAGAACAAGTATTTGATACACTGCCGATTTTGCAGGTTTTCCTACTTACAAAGCATGTAATTTTTTATCGTAGGTACACTTCAGCTGTGAGAGACGGAATCTAAAAAATCCAGAAAATCACATTGTAAGATTTTTAAGTAATTCATTTGCATTTTATTGCATGACATAAGTATTTGATCACCTACCAACCAGTAAGAATTCCGGCTCTCACAGACCTGTTAGTTTTTCTTTAAGAAGCCCCCTGTTCTCCACTCATTACCTGTATTAACTGCACCTGTTTGAACTCGTTACCTGTATAAAAGACACCTGTCCACACACTCAATCAAACAGACTCCAACCTCTCAGGGATACATTGTAGACCTGCACAAGGCTGTGATGGGCTACAGGACAATAGGCAAGCAGCTTGGTGAGAAGGCAACAACTGTTGGCACAATTATTAGAAAATGGAAGAAGTTCAAGATGACGGTCAATCACCCTCGGTCTGGGGCTCCATGCAAGATCTCACTTCGTGGGGCATCAATGATCATGAGGAAGGTGAGGGATCAGCCCAGAACTACACAGCAGGACCTGGTCAATGAACAGAAGAGAGCTGGGACCACAGTCTCAAAGCAAACCATTAGTAACACACTACGCCGTCATGGATTAAAATCCTGCAGTGTACGCAAGGTCCCCCTGCTCAAGCCAGCGCATGTCCAGGCCCATCTGAAGTTTGCCCATGACCATCTGGATGATCCAGAGGAGGAATGGGAGAAGGTCATGTGGTCTGATGAGACAAAAATAGAGCTTTTTGGTTTAAACTCCACTCGCCGTGTTTGGAGGAAGAAGAAGGATGAGTACAACCCCAAGAACACCATCCCAACCGTGAAGCATGGAGGTGGAAACATCATTCTTTGGGGATGCTTTTCTGCAAGGGGGACTGGACGACTGCACCGTATTGAGGGGAGAATGGATGGGGCCATGCATCGCGAGATCTTGGCCAACAACCTCCTTCCCTCAGTAAGAGAATTGAAGATGGGTCGTGGCTGGGTCTTCCAGCATGACAACGACCCGAAACACACAGCCAGGACAACTAAGGAGTGGCTCCGTAAGAAGCATCTCAAGGTCCTGGAGTGGCTTAGCCAGTCTCCAGACCTGAACCCAATAGAAAATCTTTGGAGGGAGCTGAAAGTCCGTATTGCCCAGCGACAGCTCCGAAACCTGAAGGATCTGGAGTAGGTCTGTATGGAGGAGTGGGCCAAAATCCCTGCTGCAGTGTGTGCAAACCTGGTCAAGAACTACAGGAAACGTATGATCTCTGTAATTGCAAACAAAGGTTTCTGTACCAAATATTACGTTCTGCTTTTCTGATGTATCAAATACTTATGTCATGCAATAAAATGCAAATTAATTACTTAAAAATCATACAATGTGATTTTCTGGATTTTTGTTTTAGATTCCGTCTCTCACAGTTGAAGTGTACCTATGATAAAAGTAGAAAAACCTGCAAAATCGGCAGTGCATCAAATACTTGTTCTCCCCACTGTAGATAACTAATGGAGGAGGTTTTTAATCAACTGACATGGGAATGATGGAGATCATGGATGGCAGGTCCTAGTGTATAGAAAACATGGTGTACAAAAGCCAACGGTTTAATGCAAATGACCCTAATGGAGTCACAGATACCTCAGGATGGTGACATCCTCTCTGGCACACATGCATGGATACATGTTAGCTATTGTAAGTTCCACACTTTAACCAGAACTGTGTTTACAGCAAAATTGGCTCATTTCCATAGTGCAAGCTGTCTCCCATCTGGTGTAACTCATTTTAATTAAGATGGGTAATTACCCGCCAAAAATTCAGAGGCCTTATCATTTAAATTTCCTAATTTACGTTTGTTCTTGACGTATGATGACAATGCCCAGTGCAGCTTGCCTCAGGTAAGAGCTCAAACACCTGTCAGACATCCGTCTTCCCAGCTGGGTCCACCACCCACCCACCCAGCCTCCCCTCTTCTCCTCTCCACACTGCTGCAGCCGACAGCTAGGCAGCCTTCTCAAACATGCAGGCGCTCCCCTTTCGCTCCAACACTTCACTGCCCACCTCTGTGGCCAGATGTTTGGGACATGACAGGAACAGCAGAAGCTTCCATTAATGCTTTTTACCATGCGAAAACAGAACTCTGTCTGCCTGTGTGTAGTTGTCTCAAACATGAGCCAGAGTGGTACCATGATGTTTTTCTACAGAGCTCTTGTCCAGATGGTCTCCTGGGGAGTTTTGGTAAAGTAACAGAGAGTCGACAGGATCTGTCTGTTTAACAGCCTACTGGGAATACAGGTACCTTTCCCTGCCACATGGACAGATACTAACAAACCAGAGAAATAGATTTAGACAGTTGGGCCAACATTTAGAATGGACACCGTGTTAGCACCTTTAAGCATTCCATTTGTCCATTCATGACGAAAATTGGAATCTTGTACGTAGCATTGTTTAAATTCTGATAATTCTGTGAACTGCTATTGGTCAATATTGCCCATGAGGAACTAACACGACTGCCATGTAATGTAAATGCATTATAACGCAGAAACCTCAATGTCCTACCTCTCTAAATATACTGTATCTGTCTGATACATATTGTACAAACACCCACCCTTATCACAACCTGCTGCTGGAGGCAGCTTTTAAAATATACTGAACAAAAATATAAACGCAACATGCAACAATTTCAACGATTTTACTGAGTAACAGTTCATATAAGGAAATCAGTCATTTGAAATTAATTAGGCCCTAATCTATGGATTTCACATGAATGGGCAAAGGCGCAGCCATGGGTGGGCATAGGAGGGCATAAGCCCACTCACTTGGGAGTCAGGAACAGCCAATCAGAACGAGTTTTTCCCCTCAAAAGGGCTTTTTTACAGACAGAAATACTCCTGGTGACTGGTCTCAGATGAAGAAGCCGTGGTCTGCGGTTGTGAGGCCAGTTGGACGTATTGCTAAAACGATGTTGGAGGCGGCTTATGGTAGAGAAATGACAAAAGCTCTAGTGAACATTCTTGCAGTCAGCATACCAATCCACGGTCCCTCAAAACTTGAGACATTTGTGGCATTGTGTTGTGTGATAAAACTGTACATTTTAGAGTGGCCTTTTATTGTCCCCAGCACAAGGTGCAACTGTGTAATGATCATGCTGTTTAATCAGATTATTGATATGCCACACATGTCAGGTGGATGGATTATCTTGACAAAGGAGAAATGCTCACTAAAAGGGATGTGAACAAATTTGTGCCCAAAATTTAAGAGAAATAAGCTTTTTGTGCATATGGAACAGTTCTGTGATCTTTTATTTCAGCTCAAGAAACATGGGACCAACACTTTACATGCTGTGCTTATATCTTGGAACAAAACCATAGAAAGACAAATAGGTTATTTACAGTAGCTCAGTGTTTTAGTACACTAAATGTGTTTGAATTCACATGCAGTACGTCTGTTTGTCACTCACACATCCATCTCATTAGGTTGTCTGTGTGTGAATAACTATTACATCCTATTGTATTGTTTGATCAAATTGCTACATTTCATAGACAGATTTTCCTGCAAGGAAAAGATGTCTCCAAAAAGGCTGATCTTTGAGAAGAATTGTTGATTTTCAGTATTAAACCCGGGTTGGTTGTCTTGCTTGGCATTTCACCACTCTTCCCAACCCTTCAGTCAGAGTCCTTCCAACCCTTTCCTCCCTTATCAGCGGCAAACAGCACCCTCTGTTTGGCAAATCTGTGGCAGTTCAAATTGGGGCTAATGTCTTCCTCTTTGTGTGAGAGGCTGATCACATCGCATGGATAAAGCGATTATGGAAATCCTACGGTGGTGTAAAAATCAGCTTTCAGGGACCAGGGAAGGCAGTTGACATTCAGTCAAGAGAGAAGGAAAGGGAGTGTGGATTATTGTATTAGAGACACTGGGCTGTTCCATAAAGGAAGGGTCTGGGGAGTGCGGAGTACTGAATTGGAGACGCTGGTCTGTTCTATAACGATAAAGGCATTTTTGTAGACAGTCTTTGTCATTCAAAAACAATCCCTTACTGCCAGTATTGACTTTAATCTGTCACATTATCTATATTTCATGTTCATCAGGAAACAAATGATTGTTGTTGCACAGTTGATGATGAACCAGGGTACACAACATTTTGGTCAGGTTCCCTTAAATTCCCAAACATTAGACAGAATAAACCTCTGATGAAGACAGGTGGTTCATTATTTTGTCAGGAACGATGACCATTATTGATAAAGTGTATTGAAATGAAGGTTGATTGTGCTAAGCCGGTATTCATCAGAAATCTCCATCATTACCTAATATTTCAGACTCAGATTTCAGACAGGCGAGGCTGATGGTGAATTCTATTTTATCCCAATTAGCCAAGGTTTTGGGCCATGGCTCAGCAGTGGGAGAGATTAGGAATGTAATTTCAGAGAGCAAGCCAGTGTGTCTGGGCATGACACTGGTGTGGTGTGGAGATAAATAGTGTTTTGGTGAATGGGGAGATGTATGTATGTATGTATGTATGTATGTATGTATGTATGTATGTATGTATGTATTGTATGTTCTGTATGTTCTGTATGTACTGTATGTATGTATGTATGTATGTATATATGTATGTACTGTACGTATGTCCTGTATGTATGTATTGTATGTTCTGTATGTACTGTATGTATGTACTGCATGTACTGTATGTATGTATTGTATGTATGTATGTATATATATATTGTATGTATGTTTGTACTGTATGCATGTATTGTGAGTATGTATGTATGTATGTATGTACTATATGTACTGTATGTATGTATGTATATATATATTGTATGCATGTATGTATGTATGTACTATATGTACTGTATGTATGTATGTATATATATATTGTATGTATGTTTGTACTGTATGTATGTATGTATGTATGTATGTATGTATGTATGTATGTATGTATGTATGTATGTAAAGGCAAAAAAAAGGCCATAGTGGTGAAGTAAATACAATATAGCAAGTAAAACACTGGAATGGTAGATTTGCAGTGGAAGAATGTGCAAAGTAGAGATAGAAATAATGGGGTGCAAAGGAGTAAAATAAATAAATACAGTAGGGGGAGAGGTAGTTGTTTGGGCTAAATTATAGATGGGCTATGTACAGGTGCAGTAATCTGTGAGCTGCTCTGACAGCTGGTGCTTAAAGCTAGTGAGGGAGATAAGTGTTTCCAGTTTCAGAGATTTTTGTAGTTCGTTCCAGTCATTGGCAGCAAAGAACTGGAAGGAGAGGCGGCCAAAGAAAGAACTGGTTTTGGGGGTGACCAGAGAGATATACCTGCTGGAGTGCGTGCTACAGGTGGGTGATGCTATGGTGACCAGCGAGCTGAGATAAGGGCGGACTTTACCTAGCAGGGTCTTGTAGATGACATGGAGCCAGTGGGTTTGGCGATGAGTATGAAGCGAGGGCCAGCCAACGAGAGCGTACAGGTCGCAATGGTGGGTAGTACAGTATGTGGGTACTGTATGTATTGTATGTATTGTATGTACTGTTTGTATGTTATGTATGTAATGTATGTATGTATACACTGTATGTATGTAGTGAATGTATGTGTGTATGTACGTATTGCATGTACTGTTTGTATGTATGTATGTATGTATGTATGTATGTATGTATGTATGTATGTATGTATGTATGTATGTATGTACTGTAGGTATGTCTGTATGTATGTACTGTAGGTATGTCTGTATGTATGTATGTATGTATGTATGTATGTATGTATGTATGTATGTATGTATGTATGTATGTATGTATGTATGTATGTACTGTAGGTATGTCTGTATGTAGACTCCTTCACTTGTTCCACATTTTGTTACATTACAGCCTTATTCTAAAATGGACTAAATTGTTTTTTCCCTCACCAATCTACACACAATAGCCCATATTTTTTAAAAGTTTGCAAAAAAATTGAAATACTGAAATATCACATTTACAAAAGTATTCAGACCCTTTACTCTGTACTTTGTTGAACAGCGATTTAACAGCGATTACAGCCTAGAGTCTTCTTGGGTAAGACGCTACAAGCTTGACACACCTGTATTTGGGGAGTTTCTCACATTCTTCTCTGCAGATCCTCTCAAGCTCTGTCAAATTGGATGGGTAGAGTTGATGCACAGCTATTTTCAGGTCTCTCCAGAGATGTTCGATCGGGTTCAAGTCCGGGCTCTGGCTGGACCACTCAAGGACCTTCAGAGACTTGTCCCGAAGCCACTCCTGTGTTGTCTTGGCTGTGTGTTTAGTGTTGTTGTTGTTGTCCTGTTGGAAGGTGAACCAGTCCCTGCCGCTGAAAAACAACTCCACAGCATGATACTGCTTCAACGTAGGGATGGTGCCAGGTTTGCTCCAGACGTGACGCCTGGCATCCAGGCCAAAGAGTTCAGTCTTGGTTTCATCAGACCAGAGAATCTTATTTCCTTTTCCAAACAGTCCTTTAATAAGTGCCTTTTGGCAAACTCCAAATCGGCTGTCATGTGCCTTTTACTGAGTAGTGGCTTCTGTCTGGCCACTCTACCATAAAGGCCTGATTGGTGGAGTGCTGCAGAGATGGTTGTCCTTCTGGAAGGTTCTCCCATCTCCTCGGAGGAACTCTGGAACTCTGTCAGACTGACAATCAGCTTCTTGGTCACCTCCCTGACCAAGGCCCTTCTCCCCCGATTGCTCAGTTTGGCCGGGTGGCCAGCTCTAGGAAGAGTGATTGGCTCAAACGCATTAAGAAGGAAAGAAATTCCACATATTAACTTTTAACAAGGCACACCTGTTAATTGAAATGTATTCCAGGTGACCACTTCATGAAGTTGGTTGAGAGAATGCCAAGAGTGCAAAGCTGTCATCAAGGCAAAGGGTGGCTTTTTGAAGAATCGACATGATTCCCTATGTGTTATTTCATAGTTTTCATGTCTTCACTATTATTCTACATTTTAGAAAATAATACAAAAAATGAAAAAAACTTTGAATGAGTAGGTGTGTCCAAACTAGGTAAATTAGGTACAGTATGTCAAAATGCTATAAATCTTAGAAAATGTTTTACAGATTTATGTGGGTTTTTCAGACCTCTTTATAAGTCTGCAGATCTAAATTGGGTGGATATGTTTAAAGGTCCAATGCAGCCATTTTTATCTCAATATCAAATCATTTCTGGGTAACAATGAAATACCTTTCTTTGATTTTTTTGTTAAATTAAAATAGTCAAAAATAAAAAAAAATAGATTCTTAGCAAAGATACATTTCTCAAGCAGGAATGTTGCTCGGCTTGTCTAGGAGTGATCTGAGTGGGGAGGAGAAAACTGAAAACTAGCTGTTATTGCTCTATTGATTAATTTAACGCCTGGCGATGTCACCAGGCAGGCGGTTATTTCAAACAGCTTTTCAACTAAAAGGACATTATCATAATTTTCAAAACTTCACAATATTATCAAATCAAGTCAAATGTTATTATTCACATGCGCCGAATACAACAGGTGTAAACCTTACAGTGAAATGTTTACTTACAAGCCCCTAACCAACAATGCAGTTTAAAAAATATGAATAAGAAATAAAAGTTACAAGTAGTTAAAGGCCAGCAGTAAAATAACAATAGCAAGACTATATACAGAGGGTACCGGTACAGAGTCAATGTGGAGGCTATATACAGGGGGTACCAGTACAGAGTCAATGTGGAGGCTATATACAGGGGGTACCGGTACAGAGTCAATGTGGAGGCTATATACAGGGGGTACCGGTACCGAGTCAATGTGGAGGCTATATACAGGGGGTACCGGTACAGAGTCAATGTGGAGGCTATATACAGGGGGTACCGGTACAGAGTCAATGTGGAGGCTATATACAGGGGGTACCAGTACAGAGTCAATGTGGAGGCTATATACAGGGGGTACCGGTACAGAGTCAATGTGGAGGCTATATACAGGGGGTACCAGTACAGCGTCAATGTGAACCGGGAACCGATTAGTCGAGGTAATTGAGGTAATATGTACATGTAGGTAGAGTTATTAAAGTGACTACGCATAGATAATAACAGAGAGTAGCAGCGGTGTAAAAGAGGGGGGGCAATGTAAATCATCTGGGCAGCGATTTGATTAGATGTTCAGGAGTCTTATGGCTTGGGGGTAGAAGCTGTTTAGAAGCCACTTGGACCTAGACTTGGCGCTCTGGTACCGCTTAAAGTGTGGTAGCAGAGAGAACAGTCTACGACTAAGGTGGCTGTTAAGGCCTTCCTGACACCGCTTGACACCGCCTGGTGTAGAGGTCCTGGATGGCAGTAAGCTTGGTCCCAGTGATGTACTGGGCCGGACGCACTACCCTCTGTAGTGCCTTGCGGTCGGAGGCCGAGCAGTTGCCATACCAGGCAGTGATGTAACAGTAAGGATGCTCTCAATGGCGCAGCTGTAGAACATTTTGAGGATCTGAGGACCCATGCCAAATCTTTTCAGTCTCCTGAGGGGGAATAGGTTTTGTCGTGCCCTCTCATGACTGTCTTGGTGTGCTTGGACGAAGTTAGTTTGTTGGTGAAGGAACTTGAAGCTCTCAATCTGCTCCACTACAGCCTCGTCGATGAGAATGGGGGCGTGCTCGGTCCTCCTTTTCCTGTAGTCCACAATCATATCCTTTTTCTTGATCAAATTGAGGGAGAGGTTGTTGTCCTGGCACCACACGGCCAGGTCTCTGACCTCCTCCCTATAGGCTGTCTCGTCGTGGTCGGTGATCAGGACTACCACTGTTGTGCCATCGGCAAACTTAATGATGGTGTTGGAGCTGTGCCTGGCCATGCAGTCATGAGTGAACAGGGAGTACAGGAGGGGAATGAGCATGCACCCCTGAGGGGCCCCTGTGTTGAGGATTGGCGTGGCGGATGTGTTGTTACCTACCCTTACCATTTTATTTTCCAACGATTGCATGTTAGCTAGAAGAACGGGGGGATTTATTCGATCACCTACGAATCCTCAGAAGATAGCCCAACCTCTGTCCGCTTTTTCTCCGCCATCTCTTCTTTTCTCCGTCATCTCTTCACACAAATGACGGTGATTTGGGACTGTTCCCGGAAAAGCAGTACGTCGTCAGGCTTGTCGGACTCGTTAAAGGCAAAAAAAAGCTTCTGCCAGTTCGTGGTGAGTAATCGCTGTTCTGATGTCCAGAAGTTATCGGTCATAAGAGACGGTAGTGTAACAGTATACATTTAGTCCCTCCCCTCGCCGGGCTCGAACCAGGGACCCTCTGCACACATCAACAACAGTCACCCACAAAGCATCGTTACCCATCGCTCCACAAAAGTTGCTGAGCAAGGTTCCCCTTGCTGAGCAAGGGGAACCACTACTTCAAGGTCTCAAAGCGAGTGACGTCACCGATTGAAACGCTATTAGCGCGCACCACCACTAACTAGCTAGCCGTTTCACATCCGTTACACTGACCCCCCTTTTGACCTCCTCCTTTTCCGCAGCAACCAGTGATCCGGGTCAACAGCATCAATGTAACAATATAACTTTAGTCCGTCCCATCGCCCCTACCCGGGTGATGGGTGCACCACCGCTAACTAGCTAGCCATTTCATATCGGTTACAGTAGCAGCAACATTATGTACAAAATCGTTTAAAGAATAAGTTACAAACTACGCAAAAAAATTAACATAATAACACAATCAGTTAGCACGTAAACCATCAGCCATTTTCTCCGGCGCCATCACAGATACCCAACCTCAGAGTGTGGAAATATATATAAAACACAGGAAAATCACATTTTGGACTGCACTGGGCCTTTAAAATCATAACTGCATTACGTAGGTCAGTTTCATCTTATGCATTAGGACATAATACAGTATATGATGTGCAATCTGGTGGTTTTCATTTGGATTTAAAATGTACTTCTATGACCATGTTAGACATCTTAGATCTAAACTTGGCACTTTGATTCATGTTTTAGCCCCACATTATAGAACTTTCCAACTTGTTGCCCTAAAGGCCTGAAATAAGTTACATCTGATTCGTTCAGCAATCCCTATGGGAAAAATGAATTGGGAATGAATAGGGTTTTGGAATAAATGCCGAAAAGAAGGTCAGAGGTTAACACAGGCTTAGGAGATCTTATACCTTTTGTTCTATGAGATAATAGCAATCAATTAACGTGACCTTTATGAATAATGAAGCCTTTATGTGTTTTTATCATTACATAAATTCTTAAAAATTCACAAAAAAAGTGGCGTTAGCTGACGAAGATTATCTGACAGAACAAAACACATAAATTCTCCTAAACTTGTGTTTATCACAGACCTTATTTCCGGCGTTTATCCAAAAACCCTACAAAAACGTCATTCATTTTCCCCATAGGCTTTGTCCAATAAACCATGGCAGAGTTAGTGCCTACAAAAAGACGACATTACTCTTTCTCTCTATTGACTGTGTCCTCTCCTTTCTGTCTTCCCCAAAGTCAACATTACAAGAGATCAGTAGCTATTGGTGTTCACATACACTTAGATATTACTCCCCCACTCCCCTTTTAGAACCAGTGGATCCAGCCTTAGAAACACACAATCAAGCAGAAATCTACAGATGTGCACACCGTACAGACATTTTCACTATTCAGGCAAACAGAGTGAATATTAGGGGTTTCAAGAGAACCAGAATGAATTGCTTGCTCTTTCAAATCAGTGTGTAGATGACAAAGGAACCACAGAAAATATGAAAGCAGAGAAGAGAGAGAGACAGAGAGAGAGAGAAAGAGAGAGAGAGAAAGAGAGAGAGAGAGAGAGAAAGAGAGAGAGAGAGATGGAAAGAGAGAGAGAGAGAGAGAGAGAGGGAGAGAGAGAGAGAGAGAGAGAGAGAGAAGGAGAGATGAGAGGAGAACAAGAGGAGGACACTGTACAGAAACTAAAAGAAGAGTTGAAACAGTTCAGGGAGGAGAGCAGAGCATCTATTGCTAAATTAGAAAGCAGAATGGCCAAACTGAGTCAGACAAATGATGACCTCAGAGACCATCTGAGCACAACAAGAAAGGAGCTAGAACAAAAAGAGAGGTACATTGACCACCTCAACCAGCAGCGAGTCATTATGTCCTCTGCATCTAGAGAACATGTCCACCAGCTTGGCATAACACAAGCAGAACCTGAGACCAGCATGGCCTCCACCACACAGCCGGATGACACTGCACCAGCCTACCAGTCTGCTCCAGCCCAGGTCAGCCAACCAGCGTCCCAGTCTGCTCTAGCCCATGTCAGCCAACCAGCGTCCCAGTCTGCTCCAGCCCAGGTCAGCCAACCAGCGTCCCAGTCTGCTCCAGCCCAGGTCAGCCAACCAGCGTCCCAGTCTGCTCCAGCCCAGGTCAGCCAACCAGCGTCCCAGTCTGCTCCAGCACAGTCTGCTCCAGCCAAGGTCAACCTACCAGCCTCTCAGTCTGCTCCAGCCCTGGTCAGAACACCAGCCACCCAGTCTGCTCCAGTCCAGGTCAGAATACCAGCCTCCCAGTCTGCTCCAGTCCAGGTCAGAATACCAGTCTCCCAGTCTGCTCCAGTCCAGGTCAGAATACCAGCCTCCCAGTCTGCTTCAGTCCAGGTCAGAATACCAGCCTCCCAGCCTGCTCCAGTCCAGGTCAGAATACCAGCCTCCCAGTCTGCTCCAGTCCAGGTCAGAATACCAGCCTCCCAGCCTGCTCCAGCCCAGGTCAGAACACCAGCCTCCCAGTCTGCTCCAGTCCAGGTCAGAATACCAGCCTCCCAGTCTGCTTCAGTCCAGGTCAGAATACCAGCCTCCCAGTCTGCTTCAGTCCAGGTCAGAACACCAGCATCCCAGTCTGCTCCAGTCCAGATCAGAACACCAGTCTCCCAGTCTGCTCCAGTCCAGGTCAGAATACCAGCCTCCCAGTCTGCTCCAGCCAGACAATCACCCACAACTGCAATCCTTATTGATTCAAATGGGAAGTTCTTAGTCCAGGAAAGATGATTCCCTAGACACCAGATGTATAAGTTCTGGTTTCCTACAACTGACAGTGCAATGCAGCTACTCAGTCAGACCAGGATTGACACCCCTGACAACATCATCATCCCCACTGGCACAAACGACCTTCATGCCAAAGGGGAAAATGTATCTGGGGCAGTGAGAAGAGTGGCAGAACGGGCACAGGCTATGTTCCCAACAACCAATATAGTTGTGTCCACTCTCCTACCAAGAAAAGACTTCCCAGGAAAGTTGATTGACAAAATAAATCAATAGATCACTGTGGACTGTGCCTCTCTGCTCAACGTCAGAACGGCACACCACCCCACTCTGACATGTCAACACTTATACCATAATGTACACCTTGATCAGGACAGTATCAGAACTGGGGACCTAAAAGATGGACCTAAAAGATGCACGGACCTAAAAGATGCAACACTTGGCAGGGACCCACACACCCGCGCTGCATGATTGTAATCCATGACGGCGTAGTGTGTTACTAATGGTTTGCTTTGAGACTGTGGACCCAGCTCTCTTCAGGTCATTGACCAGGTCCTGCCGTGTAGTTCTGGGCTGATCCCTCACCTTCCTCATGATCATTGATGCCCCACGAAGTGAGATCGTGCATGGAGCCCCAGACCGAGGGTGATTGACCGTCATCTTGAACTTCTTCCATTTTCTAATAATTGCGCCAACAGTTGTTGCCTTCTCACCAAGCTGCTTGCCTATTGTCCTGTAGCCCATCCCAGCCTTGTGCAGGTCTACAATTTATCCCTGATGTCCTTACACAGCTCTCTGGTCATGACCATTGTGGAGAGGTTGGAGTCTGTTTGATTGAGTGTGTGGACAGGTGTCTTTTATACAGGTAAAGAGTTCAAACAGGTGCAGTTATACAGGTAATGAGTGGAGAACAGGATGGCTTCTTAAAGAAAAACTAACAGGTCTGTGAGAGCCGGAATTCTTACTGGTTGGTAGGTGATCAAATACTTATGTCATGCAATAAAATGCAAATTAATTACTTAAAAATCATAGATTCCGTCTCTCACAGTTGAAGTGTACCTATGATAAAAATTACAGACCTCTACATGCTTTGTAAGTAGGAAAACCTGCAAATCGGCAATGTATCAAATACTTGTTGTCCCCACTGCTGATTTTGTAGGTTTGCCCACTGACTAAGAAATGTTCCGTCTACAATTTTAATGGTAGGTTTATTTGAACAGTGAGAGACAGAAAAACACGTCAAAATTTGTTATAAAATTATTTACATTTTAATGAGGGAAATAAGTATTTGACCCCTCTGCAAAACATTACTTAGTACTTGGTGGCAAAAATCAGGTCAGACGTTTCTTGGAGTTGGCCACCAGGTTTGCACACATCTCAGGAGGGATTTTGTCTCACTCCTCTTTGCAGATCTTCTCCAAGTCATTAAGGTTTCGAGGCTGACGTTTGGCAACTCGAACCTTCAGCTCCTTCCACAGATTTTCTATGGGATTAAGGTCTGGAGACTAGCTAGGCCACTCCAGGACCTTAATGTGCTTCTTCTTGAGCCACTCCTTTGTTGCCTTGGCCGTGAGTTTTGGGTCATTGTCATGCTGGAATACCCATCCACGACCCATTTTCAATGCCCTGGCTGAGGAAAGGAGGTTCTCACCCAAGATTTGACGGTACATGGCCCCGTCCATCGTCCCTTTGATGCGGTGAAGTTGTCCTGTCCCCTTAGCAGAAAAACACCCCCAAAGCGTAATGTTTCCACCTCCATGTTTGACGGTGGGGATGGTGCTCTTGGGGTCATAGGCAGCATTTCTCCTCCTCCAAACACGGCAAGTTGAGTTGATGTCAAAAAGCTCCATTTTGGTCTCATCTGACCACAACACTTTCACCCATTTGTCCTCTGAATCATTCAGATGTTCATTGGCAAACTTCAGACGGGCATGTATATGTGGTTTCTTGAGCAGGGGGACCTTGCGGGCGCTGCAGGATTTCAGTCCTTCACGGCATAGTGTGTTACCAATTGTTTTCTTGGTGACTATGGTCTCAGCTGCCTTGAGATCATTGACAAGATCCTCCCGTGTAGTTCTGGGCTGATTCATCACCGTTCTCATGATCTTTGCAACTCCACGAGGTGAGATCTTGCATGGAGCCCCAGGCCGAGGGAGATTGACAGTTCTTTTGTGTTTCTTCCATTTGCGAATAATCGCACCAACTGTCGTCCCCTTCTCACCAAGCTGCTTGGCGATGGTCTTGTAGCCCATTCCAGACTTGTGTAGGTCTACAATCTTGTCCCTGACATCCTTGGAGAGCTCGTTGGTTTTGGCCATGGTGGAGAGTTTGGAATCTGATTGATTGATTGCTTCTGTGGACAGGTGTCTTTTATACACTCCCTTTAAGAGTGTGCTCCTAATCTCAGCTCGTTACCTGTATAAAAGACACCTGGGAGCCAGAAATCTTTTTGATTGAGAGGGGGTCAAATACTTATTTCCCTCATTAAAATGCAAATCAATTTATTATATTTTTGACATGCGTTTTTCTGGATATTTTGTTGTTATTCTGTCTCTCACTGTTCAAAGAAACCTACCATTAAAATTATAGACTGATCATTTCTTTGTCAGTGGGCAAACGTACAAAATCAACTTTTTTCCCTCACTGTATATATATATATATATATATATATATATATACACACATATATACACACATATATATATTATTATTTTGGGTTTTTTCAATGTACTTTACTCAAATCAGTGAATATCACTTCTTGTAAATGAGATCATTAACTATCAGCTCTTGGAATATCCAGGGCCTATACTCTTCACATTTTGGTTTTAAACAATAAATCCAGAATTTATTAAAAACATCAAGGGACAGGACATCATAATCCTACAGGAAACATGGTGTTGTGGAGACATAGATACTCAGTGTCCCTCAGGCTATAGAGAAAGTTTACTACCATCAATCAAACATAAAAATGTTAAACGGGGCAGAGAATGGAATCACCATTTGGCATAAGCAGGACTTAGCACTGAATGAAATTAAAAAAGGTACCAGTCACATTTGGATAAACTTAACAAAGGTACGATCTATTGTGACAATGATGATTACATATGTGCTGCTTACGCTCCTCCTTCAGATTCATCACATTATGATGATCATTTTTTTTGACAATCTCCATACAGAAATCCTTACATTTCAGGCAGAGGGTAAAGTGCTTCTTTGTGGAGGTTTCAATGCAAGAACAGGTTCTGAGCCTGACTACACTGATGCGGAGGTAAACACCACATATTTGGACACCCCTCCTGGTACAGTAGCCCTATTATAAATAATAGAAACAGTCCTGACCAAATACTGAACAAAAATGGGAAGGAGTTAGTGCATCTCTGTCAAGCCTTATGCCTGTACATGCTTAATGGTAGAATCAGAGGAGACTCTTTAGATCAGTTTACTTACTGCTCAGCTCTTGGGACAAGTTTAGTCGATTATGCCATCACTAACATTGACCCCTCCTCCATTAGTGCATTCACTGTCAGACCACAGACACCATTGTCAGATCACAGTCAGATCAACGTGTTTCTGAAGAAATTAACCAGCAATATTAATTTAAAAAAACAGCCCAATAAACTCTACAACATAAACCAATCCTACGGATGGGCTCCAAACAGTGCAGAGAGATCCATTGAAACATTGAACTCAAATGAAATTATGAACTCTATACAGTTTTTTAATAACTCACAATACCAAAACAATAAAGTTGGTGTCAATTCGGCTACTCAAAACATCAACTGCATATTCCAAAAAGCAGCATCGAAAGCAAATTTGAGAAAAAAAAAAGAAACACAACATCAGAAATAAAAAACATTTTTTTTCTGACAAATGGTTTGATAATGAATGTAAAACAATTAGAAAACACCTAAGACAAATGTTAAACGAAAATATAAGTAGCAAAACAACCCAGAGCTACGATGTGAAAATGTTGAAACTCTGAAACAGTACAAACAAACACTGAAAAGCAAGAAATTGAATTATACCAACAAGACACTTGATGAAATTGAAAATGCAATTGACCAAAATTAGTTCTGGGACATGTGGAACAATTTAAGCACAATGAAGCCACAAGAATTAGCCATACTAGATGTAGGAATTTGGAAAACTTATTTTGATAATCTATACAAAAACGTCCCACAAAAAGACTTACAACAGAACCAATTATAAATTAAAGAAAATGGAACATCCTTGAATCAGTCATTAAAAACAACCAAAATCCTTTAGATTACCCAATAACCCAATAACCCAACAATAACTAAATGAAAAGCTAAAATCTATTAAATCAAAGTAGGCTTGTGATCTAGACAACATCAGAAATTAGCCTAGTGGTTAGAGCATTGGACTAGTAACCGAAAGGTTGCAAGTTCAAATCCCCGAGCTGACAAGGTACAAAATCTGTTGTTCTGCCCTTGAACAAGCAGTTAACCCACTGTTCCTAGGCCGTCATTGAAAATAAGAATTTGTTCTTAACTGACTTGCCTAGTAAAATAAAGGTAAACATTATTTTATTTTTTTTAAATGCTGAAAAACAGCACACCTGAGTTGCAAAATGCTGTGCTTAAATTGTTCAACATGGTATTAACTTCTGGCTGCTTCCCTGATGTCTGGAACCAGGGCCTCATCTCCCCTATCCACAAAAGTGGAGACAAATCAGACCCCAATAATTACAGGGGAATTTGCGTAAACAGTAACTTGGGAAAGGTTTTCTGTAGCATTTTGAATTCAAGAATTCAAACCTTCAAACCTAAGTAAATGTCAAATTGGCTTTCTCCCTAACCACCGCACTACTGACCATATATACACCTTACACACACTAATTAATAAACATGTCCACCAAAAAAAAGAGGGCAAAATCTTTGCTTGCTTTATTGACTATAAAAAAGCATTTGATTCTATTTGGTATGAAGGGCTAATCTACAAAATTCTCCAAAGTGGGCTTGGTGGTAAGGTGTATGACTTAATAAAATGTATGTACACAGAAAACAAGTGTGCAATAAAAATCAAAAACCAAAGAACATAATTATTTTCACAACGTCGAGGTGTGAGACAAGGCTGCAGTTTGAGTCCAAATCTTTTCAACATTTATATCAAGGAATTAGCCGACATGTTGGACCATTCTCCAGACCCAGGACTCACACTATTTGACACAGAGGTGAAATACCTGCTACATGCTGATGACTTGGTACTTCTATCACCAACCAAAGAAGGTCTTCAACAGAACATTAATATTCTAGAGTAATATTGCCATAATTGGGTCCTGACAGTACATTTCCAAAAAACGAAAATCATTTCAGAAACACAAATACAAATACAAATTCACCCTGAACAACACCATAACTGAACACACAAAAAATTACACCATATCTGCATCGGGAAACTTTTTGTTGTTGTTGGAATTTTACCCCTTTTTCTCCCCAATTTCATGGCATCCAATTGTTAGTAGTTACTATCTTGTCTCATCGCTACAACTCCCGTACGGGCTCGGGAGAGACGAAGGTTGAAAGTCATGCGTCCTCCGATACACAACCCAACCAAGCCGCACTGCTTCTTAACACAGCGCGCATCCAACCCGGAAGCCAGCTGCACCAATGTGTCGGAGGAAACACTGTGCACCTGGCAACCTTGGTTAGCGTGCACTGCACCTGACCCGCCACAGGAGTCGCTGGTGTGCGATGAGACAAGGATATCCCTACCGGCCAAGCCCTCCCTAACCCGGACGACGCTAGACCAGTTGTGCGTCGCCCCACGGACCTCCCGGTCGCGGCCGGTTACGACAGAGCCTGGGCGCGAACCCAGAGTCTCTGGTGGCCCTTAGCCACTGCGCCATCCGGGAGGCCCCCCTTGGGAAACTTTAATATGGCAGTGAATGCACTCAAAGAAAAAGCCAGCAGAGCATTGTATGCAATAAAAATGAAATGATTCAAAATCAACATCCCAATTAGAATGTTGACCAAAATATTTGACAGTGTAATCCTACCAATAGCTCTTTATGGAAGTGAGGTTTGGGGATCACTCAATAAACTGGACTTTAAAATGTGGGACAAACATCCAATTGAAGCCCTACATGCAGAATTCTGTCGGAAAATTCTACAAGTCCAGAGAAATACACCAACTAATTCATGTAGGGCAGAATTGGGCTGCTTTCCAGTAATAATGAAAATACACAAAAGATCATTAAAATGTTGGCTACATCTAAATTCAAGTCCAAATTCAAGTCTGCAATTTAAAGCACTTCAAACCCAAGAGCTGAGCCCAGAAACGAGCCCTCTCGGTCAGCTGGTGTAGGACCTAACCAACCAAGCTGACACCAGCACTGCTTCAAAAGAAAGAATTCCAATAAACAAAATCATGAACCAATCAAAGGACTCAAATTTACAACATTGGAAAAACAAAATAAATCCCAATGGTTACTGATCAAAACCTTAGAAAAACCTTGACAAAGTACAGGCTCAGTGAGCACAGCCTTGCCATTGAGAAGGGTAGACACAGGAAAACCTGGCTCCCTGTAGAGGAAAGGCTGTGCAACCACTGCACAACAGCAGAGCCTGAGACAGAGCTGCATTTCCTGACAAAATGTAAAAAATATAAAACAATTAGAGAGTGTCATTTCCCCAAATTTGAAACCCTTATTCAAGGTTTCAAAGACCTCTCTGATGAGAGGAGGCTACCCGTCCTGTTGGGGGAGGACGCGGAGAGCTGTGGGTTGGCAGCGCACTACATTGCTGCCTGCCATAAGTTGAGGGACACTGTCTGACAGACCAATCAACCTGCACATGTACTCTACTATATGCTTATTGTTATTGTTGAATGTATGGTTCTTTTGACACTAGGTTATTGTTGTTACTGTTGTCCCGTTGACAATTTTGATTCTCATTTTTATATTGTAAATATCCAAAATAAGCTTTGGCAATATGTACATTGTTGCGTCATGCCAATAAAGCAAATTGAATTGAAAGAGAGAGAGAGAGAGAGAGAGAGAGAGAGAGAGAGAGAGAGAGAGACAGAGGGACAGAGGGAGAGAGAGAGAGAGAGAGAGAGGGAGAGGGAGAGAGGGCTAATAACTGCGCTACACTGATTGGTAGAAATTTAAAACTGTGACCTATTCAAAGGGCTAATTTGCAAAGATCTGTCATGTCTTGATGGAAATGCTAAGCACATTAATTTAAGACCTAATTTTTTTCTGTGTGGTTTAAAAAAGAGGCAGAGGAGTGAACAGGGGATTTGCCACAGCCAGGGATTAGATGAGGGGAAGCCTTTGATGCTTTCAATTATTACTGGGAGTTTGTGAAGGAACAGGGGGAGACATCAAAGAGTGCAGACGATTAACTCACTGCTAACTCTGGGGCGGGCGCAGGCTAATCTTAAAGGTGACACCAAACATCTTGTTGGCACTTGAATCCAAATCATGTGAGGGCTGAGCCTGCGGGTTAACGAGCCTAGATATCTTCAGCCCTGTCCTCTAGGACACCAACCCCTGACTCACCTCTCTCCAAAACAGGAGGCCTAGCTCGGCTGCAGCTTCCATCTGGGGGACGGTTGATCGGGGACTCGGGTATTATGCAATAATGCTATGCAGTCACACAAGCCACGCTGTGGGAGTCTGGGAGAGAGAGAGAGGCTGTTGATGTGTGACAATCCCCATGTTCTCTGTTTATTATTCTGGAGGATTTGGTTTAGTTGTTGAGGAATATCTATAGTATTGTTCTATTGCTCCTGTTGATAAAACGCTTGACAACTAACTGTAAGATCTCCTCCATGAAGCTGCTAATCATGTCAATATAATGGAAAACATGATGTAATTGGCCTTGTGGGTACGTATATGAAGTCAGGGGATGAGATTAATGATTTCTTCTGCTCAGCTCTATGAAAAGAGCCTAATTGATGAATGAGTGTTATCTGAATCCCAATCCTGTGGCTCTGACACCGAGGTTACTAGAGCATCACAAGCTCCATGTTATTTATCAGTGTGCAAATAAAATGCCATCTTTTTTGTGCGTCATATTCCCTTGTATTCAACAATGCTTCTTGGAGTTCACAGTTTGGTAAGTGTATTGGAGGATCAAGGGCAGAAGTCTACTTTGACCGAGGATGTGCTCAGTTTGTTGTTTATTCTGGCAGAAAATCTATCAGGCTGGGATCTGGTGAAGGGTGAAAATAAAGGTGGCCATTTCCTTGAGTAATGGTCAGTCCAGTCGGACAAGGAGGCAGCTCGTCTGGCATATTGAATAGGAAGCTAAATATGGCTGCCATCAATGCATTATTATGAAGAATTCTTATCTAATTTCACATCTTCACAAATATGATGTCATATATTCATGAATTAAATATAGACCGAATTGGTGACTTCCAGTCATTTCAATAAATGATGCAAAGACTTCACTGTCGCCATGTGGTTTCCATCTTTGGTCAGAAATAAGGCTTTGTGTGCCTTTTTTCAAAATGTACATGAGTGAATGAGATATGAGTCATTTTAACTCGATAACAAGATTGAAATGAATTTACCATCTCATTTCACCTCATTGTTGAAGCTATCGAAGCAGTGAAATAACCTTGGCAGTGCACACACAGGTCCACAGTGGCATTGTGTAAATACAAGCACACCGTACAGCTCTAAAATCCTTCACAGCAAAGCCTTGAAGGCCGTGTTACCAGCCTTTTATCTAAAAGAGATGATATCTGTCTCTTCTCATCTCCTATTGGTTGACAATGTAGTGTCATCAGCATCTGTAGTTGATGATCAGGACCTCCTCTTTATCACGTCTCATACAGACACAATATTGGGACCTGTGTACCATTCTCCTTGTATACAGTTTATGTGAGTGTAGACTTACAGTAACATGTAGGCTGTCTATTTAGGTCAAGCCAATGCTTTGTGTGATAATAAAATATAGGCATATACTGTAATCCCTCCGTAACCCATCCTTCCCTGTTCAGCCCTGCACGTAACTCCAGATCTTGTTACTTACTGTACACACACACACACATTAAACTCCCAATGCATCTCCTAACTTTTCACAGTCCCTGGAGAATGAAAGCAATTCAATTGTAGGTTTGTGGGCTCAGGTCTAGATTGGTTCAGTTTCCCTAAACTCTCTGGTGGGAACAATCATTAACTTAGTGGCTGAGAGCCAGCTGGTCAGTGGGGATCCTCCTGGACCTTGAGCTGAGCAGCACCTATACTTGCATTGATATCCAGTTCAGAGCCCTTCAGTATATCATTGATACTCAGTTCAAAGTCTTTCAGTTAGGAATTTGGCAATGTATTCCTTCAAGGAGTGGTTCATTGACTCCACCTTTCCAGAACTTTGAGAACGATAAGAATTCCCAAAAGCAGCAGAATTCCTTAAAGCACAATGACTGAGAAGTGTTCCTTCATCTCGGTCCAACCAAAAAGAGCCCTCCCTATGGAAATTCTCTCTGTCAATATTTGGAGGTCGGAGCCATTCAGTCTATCATAGAACCACTGAGTTAATTTACCATTCAGTCTATCATAGAACCATTGAGTTTATTTACCATTCGGTCTATCATAGAACCATTGAGTTTATTTACCATTCAGTCTATCATAGAACCATTGAGTTTATTTACCATTCAGTCTATCATAGAACCATTGAGTTTATTTAGAGATTTAAAGATTTTACTGTGCAGCTGTCTTCATCGACCTGGCCAAGGCTTTCGACTCAATCACCGTATTCTTATCGGCAGACTCAACAGCCTTGGTTTCTCAAATGACTGCCTCACTTGGTTCACCAACTACTTCTCAGACAGAGTTTAGTGTGTCAAATTGGAGGGCCTGTTGTCCGGACCTCTGGCAGTCTCTATGGGGGTTCCACAGGGTTCAATTCTCGGGCCGACTCTTTTCTTTGTATATATCAACAATGTCACTCTTGCTGCGGGTGATTCCCTGATCCACCTCTACGCAGACGACACCATTCTGTATACATCTGGCCCTTTTTTGGACACTGTGTTAACAAACCTCCAAACCAGATTCAATGCCATACAACACTCCTTCCGTGGCCTCCAACTGCTCTTAAATGCTAGTAAAACTAAATGCATGCTTTTCAACCGTACGCTGCCCGCACCCACCCGTCTGACTAGCATCACTACTCTGGACGGTTCTGACTTAGAATATGTGGAGAACTAAAAATACCTAGGTGTCTGGCTAGACTGTAAACTCTCCTTCCAGACTTATATTAAACATCTCCAATCCAAAATTAAATATAGAATCGTCTTTCTATTCCACAACAAAGCATCCTTCACTCACGCCGCCAAATATACCCTAGTAAAACTGACGATCCTACCGATCCTCGACTTTGGCGATGTCATTTACAAAATAGCCTCCAACACTCTACTCAGCAAATTGGATGCAGTCTATCACAGTGCCATCCGTTTTGTCACCAAAGCCCCATATACTACCCACCACTGAGACCTGTATGCTCTAATCGGCTGGCCCTCACTACATATTCGTCACCAGACCAACTGGCTCCTGGTCATCTATAAGTCTTTGCTAGGTAAAGCTCCACCTTATCTCAGCTCACTGGTCACAATAACAACACCCACCCGTAGCATGCACTCCAGAAGGTATATCTCACTGGTCATCCCCAAAGACAACACGTCCTTTGGCCGCCTTTCCTTCCAGTTCTCTACTGCCAATGACTGGAACGAATTGCAAAAATTGCAGACTTATATTTCTCTCACTAACTTTAAACATCAGCTATCCAAGTAGCTAACTGATCGCTGCAGCTGTACATAGCCCATCTGTAAATAGCCCATCCAATCTACCTACCTCATCCCCATATTGTTTTTATTTACTTTTCTGCTCTTTTGCACACCAGTATCTCTACTTGCACACCATCATCTGCACATCTATCACTCCAGTGTTTATTTGCTAAATTGTAATTACTTGCTACTATGGCCTATTTATTGCCTTACCTCCTCACGCCATTTCCACACACTGTATATAGACTTTCTTTTTTTCTATTGTGTTATTGACTGTGTGCTTGTTTATTCCATGTGTAACTCTGTGTTGTTGTTTGTGTCGCACTGCTTTGCTTTATCTTGGCCAGGTCGCAGTTGCAAATGAGAACTTGTTCTCAACTAGCCTACCTGGTTAAATAAAGGTGTTCTCAACTGACCTACCTGGTTAAATAAAGGTGTTCTCAACTAGCCTCCCTGGTTAAATAAAGGTTAAATAAAAAATAAATACATAAAAATCATAGAACCATTGAGTTTGAATGGCAAATAAACTCAATGGTTCTATAATAGACTGAATGGTCAATAGTCTATCATAGAACCATTGAGTTTATTTACTGTTTGGCAGTGCCTTGCTTATTTCTGTGTTTATGTCCCTATATCAGTAAATGATGCAAGGGGTTGTCAACTGGCACAAAGAGATACGGCAGGTTAGTGTATCATACAGGTTGGTGGAGGACCTGCGTAGGGCTGCGTCATTATCATTCTGCACTGGTAATTCTATCAAACAGTCAATAAGAAATGGAAATAGCATTCGATTAAATTCTCATTCTTTATCCAAATTGATTAGGATTACTAATGGCATTGTGTATTTCAAATGGCCATTACCTAATTGGATGCAACCTCATTCATAACAGCAACATGATTGGGCAAAGCTGTTAACACGCATATTGCTTTAAGTGAATGAGACATACAGTCTCATTGCCGTTTTAAGTCTCCTCCCTTCTTTTGTATATCGTTTATACGACTCCATGTTCATTAATCAGAAAATCTATGGAGCTGAATACAGAGAGAAAAAGTGAAACACAGATCCCAGATCAATACAATGGAGTGTATGTGGGTATGTTGGAGGCTGACTGTCTAACAATGTGATTGGAGGCCGAAGGCAATTTTTTAATTTCCCAGAGTGGTTCTGAAGCAGTGTCTCACGCCTGTGGATTGCTCCATCCATCCTGACAGCTAACTGGGGCTTCTTCAGACCTGATCCTGGGTAAGTGGAACGGACACAGAGCATAGGGATTTAAAAAAAAAATGTGCCCCCAGAAAACGAACCCCTGAGAAGCCGTTATGTAGCACGGACAAAGTAGTTCTGTGTCACAGAGAAGGAATTGAGTTGGATGGATAAAAATATTTCTTACCTATCCAGAGATTATACAGGAGATAAATGATTTGGCCTCTGTAATTGTGCAGAGGCATTCCTCTGAATAATTCATAGAACACCCTGGTATATGATTTTTAAATGTGACCGCTGTCTGACAGTAAGAGGCTGAATGTGAATTCTGAAAACATCACCTCTTTTAGTAGTTGTATCATTCCATTTCATTTTCACCACAAGTATTATCCAACCTTCTTGATTCTTCTGCATTTATTTTATTCATGGTTTTAAATCTTTTTATAAACTGCACCTCAATTATTTTCTCCCTTAGCCCCCAACAACATACACTTAGAATTTACAAGTCAGTGTTTTCGTAAACAGCTATTGGCTCAGATTCACTAAACCATCTTGCCTGCTCTTCCTTGTCAGGACAGCATCACCCGGGTTGGGGCGTGTCCTGGTGGAATCTATTGCTATAGAAACAGTAACTACCTTTAGTAGTACCTCTGAGGGCCTGCTTGTTTTGGACTGTGTAATCCCTGGATATCCAATTGGCGTATTTCTGTCCAAGCCATAGCTACTGGTAGAGTGGTTCTCTATCTGTCCCCATCCTAGACATCTGGAGATGGCTCTCCCTTTAATAATAGTGTCTCACAACAACTTCAGTATACGTAATAAAAGTAATTTTAATAGATACAACATCTGGATCATATAATTATATCTAAAGGTCATGCAGAGATTTGCCCCCTCAGTTGATTTCAAGATGAAAACACAATTGACCTTTATAACATTTGTACACAGACCTGCTAAAACACATCACCATTATTAAAACCTCGAGCTTCTGTGAGGCGGCGCTTGTGGCCCGCGGCATCAGACAGCAATATCCTCCTCACTCTGCTGGAGTCTCATTTAAACTGAATAAGTTACACAGTGGCTTCATAGACTACAGGAGAGGTGAAAAGTGTACTGGAGTCTCCCAGCCAGGAATGTGATTTGCAATGGTGCTGCAATTTTTTACAGGCTCCTGATCAATTCTGCCATTTTGTGTTTTTTTTTGCTCAGATTTTTAAACTTTTTGTTGTACATGTTTCCGCCATCATTTCCTACGGCCAAAAAGAGCTTTTGAACTTTAGAACAGTGATCACTAACCTCGATTTGGATGAAGATTTGTACTTCAACGAGTCAGAGGCAATCATGAACAGTCACTAGAGAACAAACTGGACGAGCTCTGTTCAAGACTACCCTATCAACGGGACCTGAAGAACTGTCAAATATTTGTTCAGTCGCGGATGAACAAAGACATGGATAATATACATTTGGCTGGTTTTCTATGGCAGGACAGAACGACAGCGTCAGCTAAGCTCAAGGGGGAGGTGTGTGTCTCTTTTTTAACCAGCTGGTGCACGTTCTCAAATATTAAGGAAGTCTCGAAGTTCTTGCTTGCCTGAGTTGGAAAATCTCATGATAAGCTGTAGACCATACTATTTACAAAGAGAGTTTTCATATATATTTTTTTGTAGCTGTCTATTTTCCACTAGAAACCGATGCTGGCACTAAGACCACACTCAATGAGCTGTATAGGGCAATAAGCAAACAAGAAAATGCTCACCCAGAGGTGGCGCTCCTAGTGGCCAGTGATTTTAATGCAGGAAAACTGAAATTCATTTTACCTCATTTCTACCAGCATGTCACCTGTGAAACTAGAGGCAAAAAAGCTATAGATCACCTTTACGCCACACACAAACACATACAAAGATCTCCCTCATACAAAGATCTCCCCCTTAACAAGTGCATCAACGACGTCATCACCACAGTGACCGTACGTATGTACTGTACATATCCCAACCAGAAGCCATGGATTACAGACAACATCCACACTGAGCTAAAGGCTAGAGCTTTCAAGGAGTGGGACACTAATCCTGACACTTATAAGATATCCCGCAACGCCCTCCAATGAACCATCAAACAGGCAAAGCGTCAATACAGGACTAAGATTGAATTCTACTACACCGGCTCTGACACTTGTTGGATGTGGCAGGGCTTGCAAACTATCATGCATTAAAAAGGGACACCCAGCGGCGAGCTGCCCAGTGACGCGAGCTTACCAGACGAGCTAAATGTCTTCTATGCTCGCTTCAAGGCAAGCAACACTGAACCATGCATGAGAGCACCAGCTGTTGTGGTTACACTCTCCATATCTGATGTGGGAAAGACTTTTTAAACAGGTTAACACTTTTAAACAGGTTAACACAGCTGTAGGGCCAGACGGATTACCAGGACATGTACTCAGAGCATGCGCTGACCAGCTGGCAAGTGTCTTCACTGACATTTTCAACCTCTCCCTGACCCAGTCTATAATACCTACATGTTTCAAGCAGACGACCATAGTCCCTGTGCTCAAGAACGCCAAGTTAACCTGTCTAAATGACTATTGCCCCATAGCACTAACATCTATAGCCATGAAATGCTTTGAATGACTGGTCATGGCTCACATCAACACTATCATCCCAGACACCCTGGACCCACTTCAATACGCATATTGCCCCAACAGATCCACATACAGTATGACACAATCTCTATTGCACTCCACACTGCCCTTTCCCACCTGGACAAGATGAACACCTATCATCACTAAGCTAAGGACCCTGGGACTGAACACCTCCGTCTACAACTGGATCCTGGCCTTCCTGACGGGCCGCCCCGGGTGGTGAGGGTAGTGAACAACACATACGCCACGCTGACCCTCAACATGGGGAGTCCTCCAGAGGTGTGTGCTTAGTCCCCTCCTGCACTCCCTGTTCGCCTCGCACCACTCCAACACCATCATTACGTTTGTTCACAACGATGAGACAGCCTAATGGGAGGAGGTCAGAGACCTGGCAGTGTGGTGCCAGGACAACAACCTCTCACTCAACATCAGTAAGACAAAGGAGCTGATAGTGGACTACAGGAAACGGGGGGCCGAGTACTCCCCCATACACACTGACAGGGCTGTAGTGGAGCAGGTGAAGAGCTTCAAGTTCCTCAGTGTCCACATCACTAAGAATCTATCATGGTCCACACACACCAACACAGTATTGTGCATGACAACACCCGTTTCCCCTCAGGAGGCTGAAAAGATTTGGAATGTGCCCTCAGAAACTCAAAAAGTTCTACAGCTGCAGCATTGACAGCGTTTTGTCGGGCTGCATCGCCCTGCCATCCAGGACCTCTATACCAGCCGGTATCAGAGGAAGGCCCTAAAAAGGTCTAAGCCACCCAAGTCACAGTCTGTTCTCTTTGTTACGGCACGGTAAGCGGTCCCAATGCACCAAGTCTAGAACCAACAGGACCCTGAGTAGCTTCTACCCCCCAAGCCATATGACTGCTAAATAGTTAGTTAAATAGTTAACCAAAATAGCTACCTGGACTATTTGCATTGACCAAGAATTTTAACTTCTCATGCACTGCTGCTACTGCTTATTATCCGTCACTTTATTCCTAGTTATACAGTGGGGCAAAAAAGTATTTAGTCAACCACCAATTGTGCAAGTTCTCCCACTTAAAAAGATGCGAAAGGCCTGTAATTTTCATCATAGGTACACTTCAACTATTTTTATTTTATCTTTATTTAACTAGGCAAGTCAGTTAAGAACAAATTCTTATTTTCAATGACGGCCTAGGAACAGTGGGTTAACTGCCTGTTCAGGGGCAGAACGACAGATTTGTACCTTGTCAGCTCGGGGGTTTGAACTTGCAACCTTCCGGTTACTAGACCAACGCTCTAACAACTAGGCTACCCTGCCGCCCCGAGAGAACAGACAAAATGAGAAAAAAAATCCAGAAAATCACATTGTAGGATTTTTAATGAATAACTTTTTTTATTTGGTCAATAATAAAAGTTTCTCAATACTTTGTTGGCAATGACAACGTTTTCTGTAAGTCTTCACAAGGTTTTCACATACTGTTGCTGGTATTTTGGCCCATTCCTCCATGCAGATCTCCTCTAGAGCAACACGGACTTTCAACTCCCTCCAAAGATTTTCTATGGGGTTGAGATCTGGAGACTGGCTAGGCCACTCCTTCTTACAAAGCCACTCCTTCGTTGCCCGGGCGGTGTGTTTGGGATCATTGTCATACTGAAAGACCCGGGGGGGGGGGATTTTACCCCTTTTTCTCCCCAATTTCGTGGTATCCAATTGTAGCTACTATCTTGTCTCATCGCTACAACTCCCGTACGGGCTCGGGAGAGACGAAGGTTGAAAGTCATGCGTCCTCTGATACACAACCCAACCAGCCGCACTACTTCTTAACACAGCACGCATCCAACCCGGAAGCCAGCTGCACCAATGTGTCGGAGGAAACACCGTCCACCTGGCAACCTTGGTTAGCGCGCACTGCGTCCGGCCCACCACAGGAGTCGCTGGTGCGCGATTAGACAAGGACATCCCTACCGACCAAGACCTCACTAACCCGGACGACGCTAGGCCAATTGTGCGTCGCCCCACGGACCTCCCGGTCACGGCCGGTTACGACAGAGCCTGGGTGCGAACCCAGGGACTCTGATGGCACAGCTGGCGCTGCAGTACAGCGCCCTTAACCACTGCGCCACCCGGGAGGCCCACGTTTCATCTTCAATGCCCTTGCTGATGGAAGGAGGTTTTCACGCAAAATCTCACGGCCCTCATGGCCCCATTCATTATTTCCTTTACACAGATCAGTCATCCTGGTCCCTTTGCAGAAAAACAGCCCCCAAAGTATGATGTTTCCACCCTCATGTTTCACAGTGGGTATCGTGTTCTTTGGATGCAACTCAGCATCCTTTGTCCTCCAAACACGACGAGTTGAGTTTTTACCAAAAAGTTATATTTTGGTTTCATCTGACCATATGACATTCTCCCAATCTTCTTCTGGATCATCCAAATGCTCTGTAGCAAACTTCAGATGGGTCTGGACATGTACTGGCTTAAGCATGAGGACACGTCTGGCACTGCAGGATTTGAGTCCCTGGCGGCATAGTGTGTTACTGATGGTAGGCTTTGTTACTTTGGTCCCAGCTCTCTGCAGGTCATTCACTAGGTCCCCCCGTGTGGTTCTGGGAGTTTTGCTCACTATTCTTGTGATCATTTTGACCCCACGGGGTGAGATCTTGCGTGGAGCCCAAGATCGAGGGAGATTATCAGTGGTCTTGTATGTCTTCCATTTCCTAATAATTGCTACCACAGTTGATTTCTTCAAACCAAGCTGCTTTCCTATTGCAGATTCAGTCTTCCCAGCCTGGTGCAGGTCTACAATTTTGTTTCTGGTGTCCTTTGACAGCTCTTTGGTCTTGGCCATAGTGGAGTTTGGAGTGTGACTGTTTGAGGTTGTGGACAGGTGTCTTTTATACTGATAACAAGTTTAAACAGGTGCCATTAATACAGGTAACGAGTGGAGGACAGAGGAGCCTCTTAAAGAAGAAGTTACAGGTCTGTGAGAGCCAGAAATCTTGCTTGTTTGTAGGTGACCAAATACTTATTTTCCACCATAATTTGCAAATAAATTCATTAAAAATCCTACAATGTGATTTTCTGGATTTTTTTTCTCGTTTTGTCTGTCATAGTTGAAGTGTACCTATGATGAAAATTACAGGCCACTCTCATCTTTTTAAGTGGGAGAACTTGCACAATTGGTGGCTGACTAAATACTTTTTTGCCCCACTGTATACATACAGTGCATTCGGAAAGTATTCAGACCCCTTTGTTCACATTTTGTTACGTTTCAGCTGTATTATAAAATGGATTAAAAAAATGTTTTGCTCAATTTACACACAATGCCCCATAATGACAAAGCAATAACAGGTTTTTAGAAATGTTTGCTAATTTATTAAAACATTTTTTTCCATAAGTATTCAGACCCTTTGCTATGAGACTCGAAATTGAGCTCAGGTGTATCCTGTTTCCACTGATCATCCTTGAGATGTTTATACAACTTGATCAGAGTCCACCTGTGGTAAATGCAATTGATTGGACATGATTTGGAAAGGCACACACCTGTAAGGTCCCACAGTTGACAGTGCATGTCAGAGCAAAAACCAAGCCATGAGGTTGAAGGAATTGTCCGTAGAGCTCCGAGACAGGATTGTGTCGAGGCACAGATCTGAGGAAGGGTACCAAAACATTTCTGCAACATTGAAGGTCCCCAAGAACACAGTTGCCTACATCATTCTTGAATGGAAGAAGTTTGGAACCACCAAGACTCTGCCTAGAGCTGGCCGCCCGGCCAAAACTGAGCAATCAGGGGAGAAGGGCCTTGGACAGGGAGGTGACCAAGAACCAGATGGTCAGTCTGACAGAGCTCTGAAGTTCCTCTGTGAAAATGGGAGAACCTTCCAGAAGGACAGCCATCTCTGCAGACCTCCACCAATCAGGCCTTTATGGTAGAGTGGCCAGACAGAAGCCATTCCTCAGTAAAAGGCACATGACAGCCCGCTTGGAGTTTGCCAAAAGGCAGCTAAAAGACTCTCAGACCATGAGAAACAAGATTCTCTGGTCTGATGAAGCCAAGATTGAACTCTTTGGGCTGAATGCCTATCGTCACGCCTGGAGGAAACCTGGCACCATCCCTACGGTGAAGCATGGTGGTGGCAGCATCATGTTGTGGGGATGTTTTTCAGCGGCAGCGACTGGGAGACTAGTCATGATCGAGGGAAAAATGAAAAAAGTAGAGAGCAAAGTAGAGAGAGATCCTTGATGAAAACCTGTTACAGAGCACTCAGGACCTCAGACTGGAGCGAAGGTTCACCTTCCAACAGGACAACAACCCTAAGCACACATCCAAGACAATGCAGGAGTGGCTTCGGGACAAGTCTCTGAATGTCCTTGAGTGGCTCAGCCAGAGTCCGGACTTGAACCCGATCGAACATCTCTAGAGAGACCTGAAAATAGTTGTGCAGCATCGCTCCCCATCCAACCTGACAGAGATTGAGAGGATCTGCAGAGAAGAATTGGATAAACTCCCCAAATACAGGTGTGCCAAGCTTGTAGCGTCATACCCAAGAAGACTCAAGGCTGTAATCGCTGCCAAAGGTGCTTCAAGAAAGTACAGAGTAAAGGGTACTTATGTAAATTTAATATTCAGTTTATGTTATTTGATAAATTAGCAAACATTTCTAAAAAAACTTTTTTGCTTTGTCATTATGGGTATTGTGTGTAGATTGATGAGAAAAAAAACCCAATTTAATACATTTTTGAATAAGGCTGTAACGTAACAAAATGTGGAATAAATCAAGGGGTCTGAAAAAAATCAAATCAAATCAAAGTTTATTTGTCACGTGTGCTGAATACAACAGTGAAATGCTTACTTACAGGCTCTAACCAATAGTGCAAAAAAGGTATTAGGTAAAAGGTATAAGAATACTTTCCAAATGCACTGTATCTACCTCAATGACCTGGTACCCCTGCATATCAACTCAGTACTGGTACCCCTGCATATCGACTCAGTACTGGTACCCCTGCATATCAACTCAGTACTGGTACCCCTGCATATCAACTCAGTACTGGTACCCCTGCATATCGACTCAGTACTGGTACCCCTGCATATCAACTCAGTACTGGTACCCCTGCATATCAACTCAGTACTGGTACCCCTGCATATCAACTCAGTACTGGTACCCCTGCATATCGACTCAGTACTGGTACCCCTGCACATCAACTCAGTACTGGTACCCCTGCATATCAACTCAGTACTGGTACCCCTGCATATCAACTCAGTACTGGTACCCCTGCATATCAACTCAGTACTGGTACCCCGTGTATAAAGCCAAGTTATCATGACTCATTGTGTATTTATTATTACTTGTATTATTACGTGTTTTACTTTTCTCTATTTATTCTTTCTCTATTTTCTTTCTCTCTACATTGTTGGGATGAGCTATAAGGAAGCATTTCACTGTCAGTCTACACCTGTTGTTTACGAAGCACGTGACAAATAACATTTGATTTAATGGAGGAGCAGTGGTGGCTGGTGCTTTAGGTGTGTGTTTTGGAGACGGGGGTATAGAAGCTGTGCTTGTGTGTGCAGTTATTTTGTGTTTTTGCAGTCACATATTTCTGTTCCCCTTAGGATTGACAGTGCTCTGCTAATGAGCACCCACAGCATGCATTACTTATTTATAAGCCCTGCCTGTTTTCCCCTCTTTCTCAGTAATCCTTCCCTTTAGTCTGAAGGAGCGGCTCTTCAGCTCTCACTCGATTTATCCCTCCTCAGAAGTTGCACCTTCTCACACATAAATATTCATGAATGCGTTACTTCTATTCTCAGAAATATCAGCCAGTGAAAAGGTGAGTCACCATTGATTTGTAGAGGTATGTGTATATCGTCAGTGTCTGATTAAAACCTCTTTTTGCCAATTCTTTTTTTTATGTTTTGAAAGCAGTAACTCCTCTCAATGCACTATGAACATGACTGTTGGACCAATAAAATATATTCTAATTAGGGTCTGAAGTTTTGAAATTGTATGTTTATTTGTCACGTGTGCTGAATACAACAGTAAAATATGGCTTTTAAAAAAATTCTGCAAAGTTTCAGAAAATAAGTTTTCATCCGATAGCGAGACTAATATTCATGTATAACTGACATGCAATGATTTGGAGAGAGAAAAATATGAAATTGCCCTATAAGCTACTGTACTGCAGATGGCCCTAGGAAATTATGCTACGATTAGTCCCTCATTCAATGTCATAAAATCATAATCCTTATACAAATCCCCAATAAACTGTTAAACATTTATTAAACAAAAATAGAAAATGTACAGTACCAGTCAAAAGTTCGGCCCCTTCTTACTCATTCAAGGGTTTTTCTTTATTTGTACTATTTTCTGCATTGTAGAATAATAGTGAAAACATCAAAACTCCTTGATGACAGCTTTGCACACTCTTGTTATTCTCTCAACCAGCTTCATGAGGTAGTCACCTGGAATGCATTTCAATACCAAGTCCATATTATAGCAAGAACATCTCAAATAAGCAAAGAGAAACGACAGTCCATCATTACTTTAAGACATGGAGGTCAGTTAATCCGGAAAATGTCAAGATTTTTCAGTCGCAAAAACCATCAAGCGCTATGATGAAACTGGCTCTCATGAGGACCGCCACAGGAATGGAAGACCCAGAGTTATCTCTGCTGCAGAGTATAGGTTCATTAGAGTTATCAGCCTCAGAAATTGCAGCCCAAATAAATGCCTCACAGAGTTCAAGTAACAGACACATCTCAACATCAACTGTTCAGAGGAGACTGCGTGAATCAAGACTTCATGGTTGAATTGCTGCAAAGAATCCACTACTGTCTTTGTGAGACGCAGAGTTGGTGAACAGATGATCTCTGCATGTGTGGTTCCCACTGTGAAGCACGGACGAGGAGGTGTGATGGTGTGGGGGTGCCTGTGACACTATCTGTGATTTATTTAGAATTCAAGGCACATTTATTTAGAACTCAAGACCGCAGATTGAAGGCAGAGCAGCCAAAAACCGCTCAGCATAAGTGAGAACTCCTTCAAGACTGTTGGAAAAGCATTTCGGGTGAAGCTGGTTGAGAGAATGCCAACAGTGTGCAAAGTTGTCATCAAGGCAAAGGGTGGCTACATGATTCCATGTGTTATTTCATAGTTTTATTGTCTTCACTATTATTCTACAATGTAGAAAATAGTAAAAAATAAAGAAAAACCCTTGTATGAGTAGGTGTGTCCAAACTTTTGACTGGTAGTGTACATCAATTCACAATCCCCAACATGAATAATATCCCACCCTGCCAAAATTGGTTCATGTTCTATTCAGAGGGGGAATATCTTTGTAATGATGTTTCTCATCTTTGTTTACAAGCCTGCTTGATGTTCTACAACTTTGATCTGCTGTCCTAATTAATGAAGTTGAGGATTCTGGAACTATTGTGTTTTATATTCCACACCTAAATTCTGTTTCAATGCATACCTGTACCCCAAGTGCCCATCCTTATGTCTTCAATCTGTTTTTTTATTTTGTGTGAATATGGAAATCCCTGTACATAAAACTGTCTGCAATCTCATCTCTCCCTCTGATCTAAGATGAATTGCTGGAGGTGTTTACTAAATCTTCTGTTTTTAATCCAGTGAGGCAGAGAAGAAAGCACCATATCCTCCTTTCATGATAGAGAGATGGTAATCTGATGGGATAGATAACTGCAATCCTCTAAAAATAGGTTTCAGATTACATGCCACCATCATTTCACCACTGATAATTTCAAACGTAACATTCTCGGACTGTGATCTGATCTATCTGTTAAGTGTTGCAACAGTGGTTTAAGTACTTAAGGAGCTAAGTAAGGATACTGAAGTTAACATACGGGGTCCACTGTGGATAATTTGTGTGGATATTTTACAAAAACACTTGCCCTTATTTGAATTCAAACATTGAGTTGTTCAGAGAAAATAATCCTGGAGGATAGTACACAAATAAAACGTTCAAGAACATACAGCATCATCCACATATTTTAATTAGCAAAACAAAACACCATGCTTGTCATTTCAACATTAAGTTAGAATCCAATCTTTCAAAAACCTCTCCGACTGAGTAAAAAAAAGTGCAAATATATACAAAACACTTCATTGTAGCCAGCGTTTTAAAGGACTCATTCCTACTCCTTCAAAGTAACAAAATAAAATATAAAAACAAAAACAATAATTTAGAAAGAAACATTTTAAACAAATAATTATACAAAATATATTTATATATTTATATATAATTAAGGACTAGGCAGAGCAATCATCCATCAGTCAATCAGCCAGTCAGTCACAAAGCTACTTCCTCTTCAGACTAAGTTAATAAATTCCATATATCTTTGAAGCTGTAAACAAGTTTGTTACGTTAAATCGATTAAAACATTTGGGATAAACAGACAAAACCAACAAATAAATTAGAATCAATTTATCTGAGACAAATGTTTTTGTTTTTTACTAGAACACCGACTATAATGTAATAGTTCTACAGTATCTACTTAGAAACATCACAGGTTTGCACTCACTCTTTTCTTCCTTACATGTTACAGGTGCTTTTTTATCTTCCTGTTTATACAACATTACAAAACCAGACGTACTGACGTGTCTGCAGTGGCTCTGAGTTCCACAGCCCAATCACCTGGCCTTCACTAGTTTACAAGTGACGTATGGCAGGTAGCCAAACTGTAGGCCTACTTTGGATATGATTACAGATTTCACCCAAGAAACCTGATACCGTGTTGCACTTATTATTTTAACCAGTTTCAAACCCTATGAGATGGCGTTAACCAAGAGGTACTAAGTCAAAATTCAAGATGTTCTCTTTCAGATTTATGATAAGCTATAATTGTAGAAAGAGGCTCAAACATAGCGTTGATACCTGTAATACACCTGTAATGCTGACAGGGCAGCTCTGGCAAGCTGCCAGTCATTTCTGACTGAGTCCTTTTCACACACGGTGGACGGTGAGATCCAGACCTAGATCCAGATACACTGACCCCATTTCTCTGCACTAAAATAACACCAGGATGGTGAAACCTATTATCCTTAATTATCCTCCTGCAGCTCTTAACATGCTAATGAGCTCCAGTTTTATTTGAGAACGTATTTCGCTCAGAGTTCCAAGGCCAAATTCTAAATTGATTTGGTGCTTATCTACAATATGTATCTTCCATGGAGAAAAATAAGTTTTTCTTCTGGTGTGGATTTAATGGGTTTTGAAAAGGTATACTAATGGCTCTTTCGCTCCTGGACTGATAAGCAAGCCTAATTATTCTACAGTAATTAGTTAGTTTCAGAGCTATTTAATCTACATAGAAAACAGAGCGTCACTGTGTTTAAGGTCCCAACGCAAAACAACACCCAGCATCTAGACTCTAGAAGGGTTAACACCTGTACATTGATAAACCAAAGTATTGGTTTCATTTACTAAATTGTATTTAATCTTTGGGGACTTGATGGATAAAAAGAACAGTTAGATATACTGAATTTATATTCAGGATTTGGACTACCACAAACCTCTGGGTTTTAGTAGTAGAAATACATATTTGTCTACCATTAGTTATGGGAGAACATGGTAATTTGAGGCTTTATCCTATTCAATGAACAAATCTTTTAAAGATGTGTTTGTACCTGAAATTTAAAACATGATATAATCTATGGTTAACAATGTATTGTAATGTGTGGGTCAAGCCGAATGGCATTATTCAACCCAAAGACAAGAGCGTGATCATTTGTAATGTGTGGGTCAAGCCGAATGGCATTATTCAACCCAAAGACAAGAGAGTGATCATTTGTAATGTGTGGGTCAAGCCGAATGGCATTATTCAACCCAAAGACAAGAGAGTGATCATTTGATTCTTCCCTGTGCCTCCTTTGGTCTGTCTGCATTCCTCACGGTTGTCACTGAACACGTGATGTAGCGATCACAGTTTTATTTTTCAGTTATGGATGTGAAGGAATGCTGTTAATTACTGAATGTACGAATGTATCCTAAATGAACCCGGTCCCGTGTGTGAATTGGCATTGAAAAGACTTGCAACTGTGTTAGAGACTTGACATATACAGTATACCTGCAGTACAGAGGACATCCACTGTGTTCAGGTACGTTCAGTCAAACACTGTACAAAACAAGAGTTTTCATTCTTGTGTAAAATGAAAATAAATATGAAATAAATAAAGGCAAAACAATAAATACTTAATTGTTGGAGAGGACTGAACTCAGAACCATGTAAATGTACTATAATATTCAGGTATAAGGCTACCAGACTGTATTTCCTCCCAGCAGAGAGAGGAGTATGGAGAGGGGACATGGGTGTGTGTACAGTCCGCTGCTGTACCACTACTGAAAAATACAGAGCTTCTACTGTCTGTCGTGGAAGGAGTCAACAGAGAAAATGGGCATTTACCATCCGATCAGAACCTACAGATCGGCCTACAGCTACTGGCTTTATGGGACCGTAGGGTAAACAAAATGAAGGATGAAGGTCTCCTGGGTTGGAAATCAGTATTCAACACAGTATCCTCTCTCATCTTCTGAACAGTGCTTAGTATGGTAATGATAACATAGGCAGCAAATAGAGGCTCCCCCCCCCCCATAAACTACCATGGATGACCTACCAGAAGTGAACTCACATACACATAAGCAAGTATTCTATTCAGACAGCATTTAAAACATACAAATCTATACTGTTATCCCGTCTGTTGTGTTTGGTGTTGCGTTACACATTATGCTCAAGCTGTCATTTGTAATAATGGCAAACATCGGGAAGCGAAAGACCATTTTCACAGAACGATTATCGTAAGATAGAGAGTCTCTAACGGGAACTGTGTCTTTTTGGTGTGTAATCTAATGAAACATGGCTGGCTGTTTTATTACTAGACCTATTGCTGTTAATGGATCAACTACTTTTAGGATGTTTGATTTGGGTTATACGGGTTGTTTCCACGACAGCAGTAGCCCTGAGTTCTGGACGGGAACCCCTGGGACCCTGACAGATCAGATTCACAGAGGAGCAGACTAAAACAATGATCTGAGTACAATTAGCTGGACAGTTACTAGGGTGGAACGTCCATGAGGAAAGGGCTTCACTTCCTGCTTGACTGCAACACAAAAGGCAAGCTTTAAAACTCTGGACTCTGAGCCATCAGCAAACATCCATTTGGCCCGAATAAAAAATAAAAAGATAAAGGCGCTTTGTAGCTATGGCATTTGAGAGACGAGGGGGATGGCCACCCCTCAGCCCCAACACGCCCCTCAATTTATGTCACTTAATCAGGCCTCTGATGCTTCTAGAATTTGGTGTCTTTTGGCCATACACTGCCTGCCTCCTTCATCACGTACTGGCATTGAACCTCCAACCCTAACACAACAAAACAGAACCTCGAGGCTTTCCTTTGGGGCCAAGAGGTTATAGTCTACTACTTGTACCTTACCATACTTGTGGTAAAACCCATACATTTCAAGATCAAATCTACAGTCCACACCTAAATGTTACTTTTCAGCATTTTGTACAATTATTATCGCAGACCAAAAGCTACTCTTCCCATGGCACTAGCTTGGCAGTTCAGCACAGTTTCCAAGGCAACTTACTGTATGCCTCTATTGGAATGAATCTGGTAGTTATCCACAGCAGTCCTCTTCCATTAGATTAGGCAGTTACTAGAGTCTGCCATTGAAAAGGCCAGTGTGGAGAAAAAAACTACTCAGAATGTCTCACTGGCAATGGCAGGTAGAGGTTTGAGAGAGTGAGGATATTGGGCACAGAATCTGGTCTGTAGACATTGGGCTCAATGTGCTGTGGTTCGTTGTGTTGATTGTCCAGTGTCCAGTCCTCCTTTTTAATTGCACAAGCTGTGGATGCTCCAACACAGGTCCGTTCACCAGTTCAACCAAACCCCCATTTCCCACTTCTCTCCCGACCCCCTGTTCCATCCTCTGTCCTCAGCTGCTGCCCGACATCAGGTTAATGGCTTGTTCCAGTTTGTGTCGCAGCTTGTGTTTGCGGCAGTAGCCATCCCTGTCTAGTGCGGTCAAAATCTGAACAGAAAAGTGAGATCATTTTTTCTCTCTCAACATTAACAAGACTGTTTATTGCATGACATTTCGGTATCACAGTGTAAAAAAAATCCTGTTGATTTTACGGTAACTTAATGGTAACATACTGTATTATAAAATAAAAAAAGTAACTTACAGGTAACTGACTACCAGTAAGTTACTGTAAAATACAACAAGATTTTATTTCAGTGTACATTATGTACACTTTTACAATCTGAGGTCAAATAAAGAACAGAGTTGGTCCGTGTCTCCTACCTCCTCTTTGTACTTGTTAATGTAGAAGTAGAGCTCACTGAGAGCACTGAGAGTGTTGAACTCGGTGCCATGGAGACGAGACTGCTCCACCAGATAGGCATCCATGTCCTGGTCACTGATGGTAGGCATCTTACTGATATCTCTGTAGTACCTGACACAAGCAAAGAGACACAAGAGCGCTCAGTGTTAAGACTCTTTGAGAGAAAATTAAATATGACAGCAAATAAGGTAACTGAAAGTGTACCTCTCCACCCAGCTCTTGTAGTTGGGGATGTCTTTAGCGTACAGCAGCTTGTTGGAGGGCGAGTCCTTGCCCAGGCGGTGCTCTGACGTGGAGCAGGAGTCCATGAAGGTCTGGGCCACCACAGACAGACAGGCGTCTGTGATGCTGCTCTTATGGATGTCAAACACAAACTGGGGGTTCTTGATCACATTCACCCAGAACCGCAGGGGCAGACTGTCAGACAGAGAGAAGGGAGAGAAAGAGAGAGATAGAGTTACAGTTGGTATTGGAGTGTCACTTGATGCAATAGTTGACAATCCAAAATACAGATTTAAAAAACTACTCAAATAGAGTTTTGAGGCACTAAAAGCAGTCATAGTCACACATGGTACAGTATGGTAAAAACGTATGAATTTCCATGTGTTACGTTTTAGTCAGAGGTCAAAAATATTTTTTAGTAAGCGCACAGTTACAGCCTGGGCTCCATTGACCTATTTATCATTTCAATGCAGGGTCACACAGAGTCTACTTTTTTTTGTGGAATATTTTATTTTTGCATTTTCCAAACAAAACAAAAGTGAAAAGACAATAGGACAAAGTAACAGAGGGGCGTAAAAAAAAAAAAAAAAATCTAATTCTAATACAATAAAAATAAATACAAATAAATAAAATAAAAAATAATAATGAGATCTCATTGGATCTCACCTACATATTAGACATTAGAAACACTGTGACTGTGTTGAAAGTCATGTGTCCTCCGATACACAACCCAAACCAAGCTGCACTGCTTCTTAACACAGCGCGCATCCAACCCGGAAGCCAGCCACACCAATATGTCGGAGGAAACACCATGCACCTGGCCACCTTGGTTAGCGCATACTGCGCCCGGCCTGCCACAGGAGTCACTGGTGCGCGATGAGACAAGGATATCCCTACTGGCCAAACCCTCCCTAACCCGGATGACGCTAGACCAATTGTGCGTCACCCCACGGACCTCCCGGTCGCGGCCGGTTACAAAGACAGAGCCTGGGCGCGAACCCAGAGTCTCTGGTGGCACAGCTGGCGCTGCAGTACAGCGCCCTTAACCACTGCGCCACCCGGGAGGCCAATGATGATGAACAATATTAATAACATTCCACCCATGAGTCCACTAGAGGGCAGCTATAAGGAACACTCTGTGCTTACCAGTTGCTCTTCCAGGTGTGACGGACATCAGGGTCAGTGATCTGCCTCTTGTCAGCCTGCTCGTCCAGGAAGTCAAACATGTACTTGATGGCCAGAGGGAGGGCACTGCCGCGGTGCGCCGTGCTGAACACCGTCTCAAAAAGGTCATCCACAAACTTCTGCAGAGTTCCCTGTATGGTGATCAGACAAACGGTGTCAACACAGAGTCCAAGATAGGAATGTGTGCCTGGCAACAATACATTATCATGACACATTATGAGACAATCCACTAAAATACACAGTTCAATCAACAGACTACAACGAGAAGAGACCTTGGTGGCCAGTAGGCGGGTGAGATAGATCTCAGACACCATCTTGCTGCCGCGGTCGCCCTCCCGTTGGTCAGCGTGCTCGTGATTCTTGACCAGGTGCCAAAGCTTGGTGCCAGTCTCCTGGTCAGGGGTGATCATGGGAGCCCGGGAGCGCAGGCTGTCTGGGCTGCTGGACGTCCTCAGGAGACTCTCTGGAAACACAACAACACAGATACTGTAGGAGGCTGGGCTTTCATACAGTAGGTATTGAAAAACTGAAAGATTCATTAATACGTAACCATAACGACTCAGAGAGATTCATTAATACGTACCATAACGACTCAGAGGGGTTCATTAATACGTACCATAACGGCTCAGAGAGGTTCATTAATACCTACCATAACGGCTCAGAGGGGTTCATTAATACGTACCATAACGGCTCAGAGGGGTTCATTAATACGTACCATAACGGCTCAGAGAGGTTCATTAATACCTACCATAACGGCTCAGAGAGGTTCATTAATACGTACCATAACGACTCAGAGGTTCATTAATACGTCCCATAACGGCTCAGAGAGGTTCATTAATACATACCATAACGACTCAGAGAGGGTCATTGATACCTACCATAACGGCTCAGAGAGGTTCATTAATACGTACCATAACGGCTCAGAGAGGTTCATTAATACGTACCATAACGACTCAGAGAGGTTCATTAATACGTACCATAACGACTCAGAGGGGTTCATTAATACGTACCATAACGGCTCAGAGTTCATTAATACGTACCATAACGACTCAGAGAGGTTCATTAATACGTACCATAACGGCTCAGAGAGGTTCATTAATACGTACCATAACGGCTCAGAGAGGTTCATTAATACGTACCATAACGGCTCAGAGAGGTTCATTAATACGTACCATAACGACTCAGAGAGGTTCATTAATACGTACCATAACGACTCAGAGAGGTTCATTAATACGTACCATAACGACTCAGAGAGGTTCATTAATACGTACCATAACGGCTCAGAGAGATTCATTAATACGTACCATAACGACTCAGAGAGGTTCATTAATACGTACCATAACGACTCAGAGAGGTTCATTAATACGTACCATAACGACTCAGAGAGGTTCATTAATACGTACCATAACGACTCAGAGAGGTTCATTAATACGTACCATAACGACTCAGAGGTTCATTAATACGTACCATAACGGCTCAGAGAGGTTCATTAATACGTACCATAACGGCTCAGAGAGGTTCATTAATACGTACCATAACGGCTCAGAGAGGTTCATTAATACGTACCATAACGACTCAGAGAGGTTCATTAATACGTACCATAACGACTCAGAGAGGTTCATTAATACGTACCATAACGACTCAGAGAGGTTCATTAATACGTACCATAACGGCTCAGAGAGATTCATTAATACGTACCATAACGACTCAGAGAGGTTCATTAATACGTACCATAACGACTCAGAGAGGTTCATTAATACGTACCATAACGGCTCAGAGAGATTCATTAATACGTACCATAACGACTCAGAGAGGTTCATTAATACGTACCATAACGGCTCAGAGGGGTTCATTAATACGTACCATAACGGCTCAGAGGGGTTCATTAATACGTACCATAACGACTCAGAGAGGTTCATTAATACGTACCATAACGACTCAGAGAGGTTCATTAATACGTACCATAACGACTCAGAGGTTCATTAATACCTACCATAACGGCTCAGAGAGGTTCATTAATACCTACCATAACGGCTCAGAGGGGTTCATTAATACGTAACCATAACGGCTCAGAGAGGTTCATTAATACGTACCATAACGACTCAGAGAGGTTCATTAATACGTACCATAACGGCTCAGAGAGGTTCATTAATACGTACCATAACGGCTCAGAGAGGTTCATTAATACGTACCATAACGGCTCAGAGGGGTTCATTAATACGTACCATAACGACTCAGAGAGGTTCATTAATACCTACCATAACGGCTCAGAGAGGTTCATTAATACGTACCATAACGGCTCAGAGGTTCATTAATACGTACCATAACGGCTAAGAGAGGGTCATTAATACCTACCATAACGGCTCAGAGAGGTTCATTAATACGTACCATAACGACTCAGAGAGGTTCATTAATACGTACCATAACGACTCAGAGAGGTTCATTAATACGTACCATAACGGCTCAGAGAGGGTCATTAATACGTACCATAACGACTCAGAGAGGTTCATTAATACGTACCATAACGGCTCAGAGAGGGTCATTAATACCTACCATAACGGCTCAGAGAGGTTCATTAATACGTACCATAACGGCTCAGAGAGGTTCATTAATACGTACCATAACGGCTCAGAGAGGGTCATTAATACGTACCATAACGGCTCAGAGAGATTCATTAATACGTACCATAACGGCTCAGAGAGGGTCATTAATACCTACCATAACGACTCAGAGACGGTCATTAATACCTACCATAACGGCTCAGAGAGGGTCATTAATACCTACCATAACGACTCAGAGAGGGTCATTAATACGTACCATAACGACTCAGAGAGGGTCATTGATACCTACCATAACGGCTCAGAGAGGTTCATTAATACGTACCATAACGGCTCAGAGAGATTCATTGATACGTACCATAACGGCTCAGAGAGGGTCATTGATACCTACCATAACGACTCAGAGAGGGTCATTAATACCTACCATAACGACTCAGAGAGGGTCATTGATACCTACCATAACGGCTCAGAGAGGTTCATTAATACGTACCATAACGGCTCAGAGAGGGTCATTAATACGTACCATAACGACTAAGAGAGGTTCATTGATACGTACCATAACGGCTCAGAGAGGGTCATTAATACGTACCATAACGACTAAGAGAGGTTCATTAATACGTACCATAACGGCTCAGAGAGGGTCATTAATACCTACCATAACGGCTAAGAGAGGGTCATTAATACGTACCATAACGGCTCAGAGGTTTATTAATACCTACCATAACGGCTAAGAGAGGTTCATTGATACGTACCATAACGGCTCAGAGAGGGTCATTGATACCTACCATAACGGCTCAGAGAGGTTCATTAATACGTACCATAACGACTCAGAGAGGTTCATTGATACGTACCATAACGGCTAAGAGAGGTTCATTAATACCTACCATAACGGCTAAGAGAGGTTCATTAATACGTACCATAAGGACTCAGAGAGGTTCATTAATACGTACCATAACGGGTCAGAGGTTCATTAATACCTACCATAACAGCTCAGAGAGGTTCATTAATACGTACCATAACGGCTCAGAGAGGTTCAATAATACGTACCATAACGGCTCAGAGAGGGTCATTAATACGTACCATAACGGCTCAGAGAGATTCATTAATACGTACCATAACGGCTCAGAGAGGGTCATTAATACCTACCATAACGGCTCAGAGAGGGTCATTAATACCTACCATAACGACTCAGAGAGGGTCATTAATACGTACCATAACGACTCAGAGAGGGTCATTGATACCTACCATAACGGCTCAGAGAGGTTCATTAATACGTACCATAACGGCTCAGAGAGGGTCATTAATACGTACCATAACGACTAAGAGAGATTCATTGATACGTACCATAACGGCTCAGAGAGGGTCATTGATACCTACCATAACGACTCAGAGAGGGTCATTAATACCTACCATAACGACTCAGAGAGGGTCATTGATACCTACCATAACGGCTCAGAGAGGTTCATTAATACGTACCATAACGGCTCAGAGAGGGTCATTAATACGTACCATAACGACTAAGAGAGGTTCATTGATACGTACCATAACGGCTCAGAGAGGGTCATTAATACGTACCATAACGACTAAGAGAGGTTCATTAATACGTACCATAACGGCTCAGAGAGGGTCATTAATACCTACCATAACGGCTAAGAGAGGGTCATTAATACGTACCATAACGGCTCAGAGGTTTATTAATACCTACCATAACGGCTAAGAGAGGTTCATTGATACGTACCATAACGGCTCAGAGAGGGTCATTGATACCTACCATAACGGCTCAGAGAGGTTCATTAATACGTACCATAACGACTCAGAGAGGTTCATTGATACGTACCATAACGGCTAAGAGAGGTTCATTAATACCTACCATAACGGCTAAGAGAGGTTCATTAATACGTACCATAAGGACTCAGAGAGGTTCATTAATACGTACCATAACGGCTCAGAGGTTCATTAATACCTACCATAACGGCTCAGAGAGGTTCATTAATACGTACCATAACGGCTAAGAGAGGGTCATTGATACCTACCATAACGGCTCAGAGGTTCATTAATACCTACCATAACGGCTAAGAGAGGTTCATTGATACCTACCATAACGGCTCAGAGGTTCATTAATACCTACCATAACGGCTAAGAGAGGGTCATTGATACCTACCATAACGGCTCAGAGGTTCATTAATACCTACCATAACGGCTAAGAGAGGTTCATTGATACCTACCATAACGGCTCAGAGGTTCATTAATACCTACCATAACGGCTAAGAGAGGGTCATTAATACGTACCATAACGGCTCAGAGGTTCATTGATACGTACCATAACGGCTCAGAGAGGTTCATTAATACGTACCATAACGGCTCAGAGAGGTTCATTAATACGTACCATAACGGCTCAGAGAGGTTCATTAATACGTACCATAACGGCTCAGAGGTTCATTAATACCTACCATAACGACTCAGAGGGGTTCATTAATACGTACCATAACGGCTCAGAGAGGTTCATTAATACGTACCATAACGGCTCAGAGGTTCATTAATACCTACCATAACGGCTAAGAGAGGTTCATTAATACGTACCATAACGGCTCAGAGAGGTTCATTAATACGTACCATAACGGCTCAGAGGTTCATTAATACCTACCATAACGGCTCAGAGAGGTTCATTAATACGTACCATAACGGCTCAGAGAGGTTCATTAATACCTACCATAACGGCTAAGAGAGGTTCATTGATACGTACCATAACGGCTCAGAGAGCGGGTGAAGGTAAAGGAGTTGGCGATGTTGTAGGCAGAGACCTGCTTCTGGACCAGGGCTACCAAAGACCCATCTGCCACCTGGAGGTGGAGGAGGAGAGAGATCTTTAATCATCTATCATCAAATGAAGGACCATCAATTTGACTGTTTTCATCTTTGTGTCTGGGAAATGTGGATGAGTATTATGTGGATGTGTCCAGCTGGTGATGCTGTCTGACCTGGTAGTGGGCCAGGGTGTTGAGCCTCTTCCAGTCACTCTCAATCTTTGTGGTGACGTCCTCATCTTGAAGGATAATTCTAGTCAGTCTTCCTTGTCGCCACTCTGTGAGGACGGAAAACAACAACAACAGAAGATTGGTTTGGGCTATGATCCATATCTTCACTTTCAGCAGGGAATAACTACTAGCCAATGTTGCAATTAGTTACAGTAAATCCTTCACAGTAATAAAGAAAACCTTCACATACAGGGTCCCCACTGTAAACATGAGTATGTCTGTTTCCAACGAGGATGCTATTACCACAGACCCGTGTTTCTTAAGAGGCTGTTATTACCACAGACCCGTGTTTCTTAAGAGGCTGTTATTACCACAGACCCGTGTTTCTTAAGAGGCTGTTATTACCACAGACCCGTGTTTCTTAAGAGGCTGTTATCAAATCAAATTTTATTTGTCACATACACATGATTGGCAGATGTTAATGCGAGGGTAGCGAAATGCTTGTGCTTCTAGTTCCGACAATGCAGTAATAACCAACAAGTAATCTAGCTAACAATTCCAAAACTACTACCTTATAGACACAAGTGTAAGGGGATAAAGAATATGTACATAAAGATATATGAATGAGTGATGGTACAGAGCGGCATAGGCAAGATACAGTAGATGGTATTGAGTACAGTATATACATATGAGATGAGTATGTAAACAAAGTGGCATAGTTAAAGTGGCTAGTGATACATGTATTACATAAAGATGCAGTAGATGATATAGAGTACAGTATATACGTATACATATGAGATGAATAATGTAGGGTATGTAAACATTATATTAGGTAGCATTGTTTAAAGTGGCTAGTGATATATTTTACATAATTTCCCATCAATTCCCATTATTAAAGTGGCTGGAGTTGAGTCAGTGTGTTGGCAGCAGCCACTCAATGTTAGTGGTGGCTGTTTAACAGTCTGATGGCCTTGAGATAGAAGCTGTTTTTCAGTCTCTCGGTCCCAGCTTTGATGCACCTGTACTGACCTCGCCTTCTGGATGATAGCGGGGTGAACAGGCAGTGGCTCGGGTGGTTGTTGTCCTTGATGATCTTTATGGCCTTCCTGTGACATCAGGTGGTGTAGGTGTCCTGGAGGGCAGGTATTTTGCCCCCGGTGATGCGTTGTGCAGACCTCACTACCCTCTGGAGAGCCTTACGGTTGTGGGCGGAGCAGTTGCCGTACCAGGCGGTGATACAGCCCGACAGGATGCTCTCGATTGTGCATCTGTAGAAGTTTGTGAGTGCTTTTGGTGACAAGACGAATTTCTTCAGCCTCTTGAGGTTGAAGAGGCGCTGCTGCGCCTTCTTCACGATGCTGTCTGTGTGGGTGGACCAATTCAGTTTGTCTGTGATGTGTACGCCGAGGAACTTAAAACTTACTACCCTCTCCACTACTGTTCCATCGATGTGGATAGGGGGTGTTCCCTCTGCTGTTTCCTGAAGTCCACAATCATCTCCTTAGTTTTGTTGAGTGTGAGGTTATTTTCCTGACACCACACTCCGAGGGCCCTCACCTCCTCCCTGTGGGCCGTCTCGTCGTTGTTGGTAATCAAGGATACCACTGTTGTGTCACCCGCAAATTTGACGATTGAGTTGGAGGCATGCGTGACAACGCAGTCGTGGGTGAACAGGGAGTACAGGAGAGGGCTCCTTGACTAGTCTCTCAAAGCACTTCATGATGACGGAAGTGAGTGCTACGGGGCGGTAGTCGTTTAGCTCAGTTACCTTAGCTTTCTTGGGAACAGGAACAATGGTGGCCCTCTTGAAGCATGTGGGAACAACAGACTGGGATAGGGATTGATTGAATATGTCCGTAAACACACCAGCCAGCTGGTCTGCGCATGCTCTGAGGGCGCGGCTGGGGATGCCGTCTGGGCCTGCAGCCTTGCGAGGGATGACATGTTTAAATGTTTTCCTCACGTCGGTCGCAGTGAAGGAGAGTCCGCATGTTTTGGTTGCGGGCCGTGTCAGTGGCACTGTATTGTCCTCAAAGCGGGCAAAAAAGTTATTTAGTCTGCCTGGGAGCAAGACATCCTGGTCCATGACGGGGCTGGTTTTCTTTTTGTAATCCGTGATTGACTGTAGACCCCGCCACATACCTCTTGTGTCTGAGCCGTTGAATTGAGATTCTACTTTGTCTCTATACTGACGCTTAGCTTGTTTGATTGCCTTGCGGAGGGAATAGCTACACTGTTTGTATTCGGTCATGTTTCCAGTCACCTTGCCCTGATTAAAAGCAGTGGTTTGCGCTTTCAGTTTCACGCGAATGCTGCCATCAATCCACGGTTTCTGGTTTGGGAATGTTTTAATCGTTGCTATGGGAACGACATCTTCAACGCACGTTCTAATGAATTCGCTCACCGAATCAGCGTATTCGTCAATGTTGTTGTTTGATGCAATACAAAACATATCCCAGTCCACGTGATGGAAGCAGTCGGAGTGTGGAATCAGATTGGTCGGACCAGCGTTGAACAGAGCGCGGGAGCTTCTTGTTTTAGTTTCTGTCTGTAGGCAGGGATCAACAAAATGGAGTCGTGGTCAGCTTTTCCGAAAGGAGAGCGGGGCAGGGCCTTATATGCATCGCGGAAGTTAGAATAGCAATGATCCAAGGTTTTTCCAGCCCTGGTTGCGCAATCGATATGCTGATACAATTTAGGGAGTCTTATTTTCAGATTAGCCTTGTTAAAATCCCCAGCTACAATGAATGCAGCCTCAGGATATATGGATTCCAGTTTGCAAAGAGTCAAATAAAGTTCGTTCAGAGCCATCGATGTGTCTGCTTGGGGGGGAATATATACGGCTGTGATTATAATCGAAGAGAATTCCCTTGGTAGATAATGCGGTCGACATTTGATTGTGAGGAATTCTAAATCAGGTGAACAGAAGGACTTGAGTTCCTGTATGTTGTTGTGGCCACACCACGTCTCGTTAACCATGAAGCATACGCCCCCGCCCCTCTTCTTACCAGAAAGATGATTGTTTCTGTCGGCGCGATGCGTGGAGAAACCAGCTGGCTGCACCGACTCCGATAGTGTCTCTCCAGTGAGCCATGTTTCCGTGAAGCAAAGCACGTTACAGTCTCTGATGTCCCCTTGGAATGCTACCCTTGCTCGGATTTCATCAACCTTGTTGTCAAGAGACTGGACATTGGCGAGAAGAATGGGATCGGCTGGGATCCATTCCGTTGTCCTGGGTGAAAGGCAGAACACAGGATCCGCTTTGCGAAAGTCATATTCTTGGTCGTACTGATGGTGAGTTGACGCTGCTCTTATATTCAGTAGTTCTTCTCGACTGTATGTAATGAAACCTAAGATGACCTGGGGTACCAATGTAAGAAACACCATAGACCCATGTTTCTTAAGAGGCTGTTATTACCACAGACCCGTGTTTCTTAAGAGGCTGTTATTACCATAGACCCATGTTTCTTAAGAGGCTGTTATTACCATAGACCCGTGTTTCTTAAGAGGCTGTTATTACCATAGACCCGTGTTTCTTAATCCTGGTCCTGGATTTCTTTTTTGGGGGGCGTTACACCTTTTCCCCAAAAATAATCTTGATGAGGAGTTGATCATTTGAATTAGCTGTGTAGTGCTAGACCCCTTTGGCCCCCAGGACCAGGATTAAGAAACACTGCTATAGACATCCATATATACAGTAGGTTCTTACCCAGGTCCATATCATCAGCCTGGGGTCTCTGGGAGTAGGGGATGCCCTTGTACACAGCGTCCAGCAGCTTGTCCTTCACCTGAGTGACCGTGTCACAGTTCAGCACCTTCACCGGGACCTCGGTGCCTGCCTCTCCCTCCGGAGGGATACACATCAGTGTCTGGAGAGAGAGAAACCACAGAGCTGTCAGGACTAGAGGGACTATCTGGGGAGGGAGAAACCACAGAGCTGTCAGTACCAGAGGGACTATCTGGGGAGGGAGAAACCACAGCGCTGTCAGGACTAGAGAGACTATCTGGGGAGGGAGAAACCACAGAGCTGTCAGTACTAGAGGGACTATCTGGGGAGGGAGAAACCACAGAACTGTCAGTACTAGAGGGACTATCTGGGGAGGGAGAAACCACAGAACTGTCAGTACTAGAGGGACTATCTGGGGAGGGAGAAACCACAGAGCTGTCAGTACCAGAGGGACTATCTGGGGAGGGAGAAACCACAGAGCTGTCAGTACTAGAGGGACTATCTGGGGAGGGAGAAACCACAGAGCTGTCAGTACCAGAGGGACTATCTGGGGAGGGAGAAACCACAGAGCTGTCAGTACTAGAGGGACTATCTGGGGAGGGAGAAACCACAGAGCTGTCAGTACTAGAGAGGGACTATCTGGGGAGGGAGAAACCACAGAGCTGTCAGTACTAGAGGGACTATCTGGGGAGGGAGAAACCACAGAGCTGTCAGTACCAGAGAGGAGACAGGACTACTAGAGCACTGCACTGAGTCTCTTTAAAGGGGAATTCTTCCAGTTGAAGAGAGAGATTTAGACTGCAATCTCCTCAGGTGTTTGTTTTTCATGAATCACTTTAAATGCTGTTTTATCAATAGTCTCCCCCAGAGATATTAACTGCATTGTCGATAATGAAGATTTTATCTGTCTGAAGAAAATCAGTGACGACTACAAGTGACCTGGAGGACACATTTCTTAGCTGTCCTCGGGTCAATAGAAAACTGACAAGAGGACATTGATTTAACTACACACAAAGATTTATATGACACAATGTGCCATAGTTAAAAGGAGGAGATTGAGGATTGAGAGCAAACACATTATATATATTTACCTGTTCTGGCACCCCTTCACAGCTCAACCAGTCACAATATAGTGAAGTCAGGCTCTATTTGGTAAAGTGTCATTATAACAAATTGAGATGCATTCAGCCTCATTTGCAACTTGCATTGACACATTAACAAACATAGAAGACTGGTGTCAGAATGAGGCCATCCCCTGAATTCCTATACAACCTCTACACAGTGACTATCCTAGCTAATAGATTCTGTATTGTCTACTGGTTAACGTCTTTCTGTAAACTAGTGTGCCATGTTGCTATGTCAGTATTGCCAGACGGTAAACAATGATTTGCTGCAGGCCTGACGGGGTTTCTGTGCTCAGCACTATTTACTCTAGAGCAGAGGTGTCAAACATACTGCCTGAAGGCCAAATCCGTCTCGCGAGGCAGGGAGTCCAATCCGGCCCACGGGTGTTTTGAAAATGACTAAAACCAAATAAAATGATGAATGATAATGGACCTACATTCATACAGTTTCTTGACTGTGTCCAGCTTACTAATAATCACTGAAATGCTAGACAATCAGGGAGCATCAAAAAAATCCAAAACAGATGTTTAGAGGACTATTTTTTATAACACATTTTCAGTGCGGCCCTCCGAACCTCGTTGAAGACCAAATGCGGCCCTCCGAACCTCGTTGAAGACCGAATGCGGCCCTCCGAACCTCGTTGAAGACCGAATGCGGCCCTCCGAACCTCGTTGAAGACCGAATGCGGCCCTCCGAACCTCGTTGAAGACCGAATGTGGCCCTCCGAACCTCGTTGAAGACCGAATGCGGCCCTCCGGACCTCGTTGAAGACCGAATGTGGCCCTCCGGACCTCGTTGAAGACCGAATGTGGCCCTCCGGACCTCGTTGAAGACCGAATGTGGCCCTCCGGACCTCGTTGAAGACCGAATGTGGCTCCCAGGGCAAAATTAACTCTGCTCTCGAGGAATCCCGACTGATGGAAAAGCATTGATTCTAATTTTAACACAATCTACAACTAGATGCCATTAAGTGACCTATGTTGCCTCTTGAAATAACCAAGGTGCAGTATCCATCTAAAAAGGTCAAAGGTTGTGACCAGAGAGGAGAGAGATCCTTCTAATGTATTTATATACTGGGCATGTACACGCCGTGCTGCCAGTCCATATACAGTCATGAGGAGGCCTTTGGTGTGTGCTGGGTGCGTTAATCAAGTGATTAGTACAGTATGCAGCTGGCACATGGTACCACAGACATCTGTACCACTGTCACTCACTGATCATTAGCAAAGTACATTTCCTTCCATGCACTTGAAATAGTTAATAAGTGGGGCATTTGTGCTTAAAAACCAATTACACAGCAAATTATAGGAATTCTCAAGAAACAGGACAATCCTGCGTCTTGGAGGTAAAAGCGTATCTAAAGTATCAGGTCTGAATATCCAATACTGCAGTACTTCCCCGTAAAGTTGCTAGTCTTGGTCAAAGCCATTTAAAGGGATACAAGAGATAACAGTCAATGATAGTTATCGATATTGTGTACAGATGCCCACACACATATAGATAACAGAGCCTCCCTCCCATCTTCCCTAGGTAGTACAGATTAGGAGTGAAATTAGGAGTGATATGGAAGCAGGGGGCATAAAGCCACCCTATTCGCCTTATGTAGCCCCGCCCCACCTATTCACCTTATGTAGCCCCGCCCCACCTATTCACCTTATGTAGCCCCGCCCCGCCCCACCTATTCACCTTATGTAGCCCCGCCCACCTATTAGCTTTATGTAGCCCCGCCCACATATTAGCCATATGTTGCCCCGCCCACCTATTAGTCTTATGTGGCCCCGCCCACCGATTAGCCTTATGTAGCCCCGCCCACCTATTAGCCTTATGTAGCCCCGCCCACCTATTAGCCTTATGTGGCCCCACCCACCGATTAGCCTTATGTAGCCCCGCCCACCGATTAGCCTTATGTAGCCCCGCCCATTGATTAGCCTTATGTAGCCCCGCCCATTGATTAGCCTTATTTAGATCTTTATGAGGTGGATGCAGGACATATGGGGCTCCACAGGTACATTCAGATTGACGTAGAGGTTGGTTTTCAAAACATTGCTGTTGTAAAAACTGCCCCCTCTTCATATAATGCTTGTCATGTTGATTGATTTTAGGATTTTGTGCAGTTCTGAAACTATCAAGCTCAACTAAAAGTACCACTTTGCATGCGCTTGCGTCGTGCGAATGTTGCTGAAAATAGAAGCACAATTGCAACTCGCCGCAATCGCCGTGACGTTCCGGAATAAGGTGAATAGTGTTGTCCTGTGCTGAAGATCCCCTACGGCCAGAGATAGAGAGCACCTCCGGGAGCATTTGCCTATATAGAGCTAATTTCTGTGACATCTGCTAATCTGTCTACCGATCCCTCTGAAGGAGGCAGAGATGACCCTGTCCTGAGTTGATGCTGCAGTGTTGTACCAGCCGTGTGGTCGCATGGGGAGTGACGAATGGCGTCGGAAGCAGGCAGTATACAGCTGATTCATCGAGAAGTTGAGTGGTGGGAGTGGGCGCGTTAGCATTGCATCCTACCAAGTCAGCGTATTGCTATTTTTCCATATAAATAATTTATATGAGGGTATATTTGGAGAATTCCTGTACTGTTTTGATGTTTCCTTCACCAATCTGGGGTGTGACGCTTTTATGTGGAAGTCAATGGGTTGCTGACGGTGAGTAAATCATTAATTGTTCAAGTGTAGTATTTCCTGGCAGTACTGCTTGGCCGCCTCGTTGGGGAGATTGAGCGATGTGGTGGGAAGGGTTTGTTTTATTGGCAGACAATAAAGGTCTTGATTTGTTTGAATCATTACTGGCCCGCAGCAGGTGTGATTGAGCGCTGAGTAGGTTCGTTCCATCAGCGACACCTCACCCATATAGCCCGTCTCCTACCACTGCCTACACTGAGATCCCCACAGCCAATGAGGGAGCCAAGGCTCACCTCACTTCCTCAGTAACATGTCAGGTGATTTGCATGGCAAAGCCTGCTAAACATTCTCCCACCTGTTTGTTTTGCCTCTTGAACCACATTAAGTGAGAATCAGTACATGGCTTGATCTTTCTGCCCTGGGACTGGGAGGGTTGGCTCCATTGCACAACACTCATATCAAACAGGAGACTGGTGTGAGAGAGGAGGTGTGTGTTTCTGTGTGTATGTGGAGGAGGGTCCTTCCTCACCAGCTGTTTGTAGTCAATCTGCTGGCGGATGAGCTTGTCCTCACTGAGGGAGTAGCGCGCCTCTCCTGTGATGGCGTCTATAGGCCCCTTCTCCATCTGCTGCTTGATGGCACAGAACAGCATGAACAGAGGCTCCCCAGCACACTCCTGAGACAGAGACAGAGAGAGAGAGAGAGACAGAGACAGAGACAGAGAGAGAGACAGAGAGAGAGGGAGAGAGAGAGAGAGAGAGAGAGACAGAGAGAGAGAGAGAGGCGCAGGGGGAGAGACAGTAAAAGTGGAAGAGGGAGGGAGTAACAGTGTGAAAAGGGGAGAGGAATAGGCAATCACATCCCTTTCAGTGAGGAGTGGGGAAGTTACCAATTACCCACTTACAGGGTTTGATGACTAACCAGTGATACTGAGGGAACACTATTATTTAGTTCTTAGGGACGATTCATTTGACATCATTAATTACAACGTGACATCCTGAGTCTCAAGCTGCTTGGACACAGAGGGGCCTTCAAGCCCAGACACAGAGGGGCCTTCAAGCCCAGACACAGAGGGGCCTTCAAGCCCAGACACAGGGGGGCCTTCAAGCCCAGACACAGGGGGGCCTTCAAGCCCAGACACAGGGGGGCCTTCAAGCCCAGACACAGGGGGGCCTTCAAGCCCAGACACAGGGGGGCCTTCAAGCCCAGACACAGGGGGGCCTTCAAGCCCAGACACAGGGGGGCCTTCAAGCCCAGACACAGGGGGGCCTTCAAGCCCAGACACAGAGGACGATTGACCCATCTACCAGGCTTCTAAATCATGCTGCCAGTAACCAAATGGAACCAATACCCAGCAACCAAATCCATATTCAAAAAACAGAAACCTCAAAACACACAAATGGCCCCCAATTGTCCAATGTAAGTAAGACATAGAGAGTTTAAGCAGGATTCAGTAATACTGATTGTCCATGGTCTTCTGCATTTCATGTTCTTCTGTGGTTTTAATAATCTGTACAGTCAAGGTGACATCACACTTAATAACATAACTACAGGTTCCACGTTACTCTCTAGAATGTTGTCTCAGTTCAAAACCAGTCAAACGACAGTAACAAACAAGTAGATTCTATATTTTTCCAGACCATATCCAATGAGATTAAATCCTCAATAATTCGTCGTTCACTTAAGGGATTTATGTTGAACATGCTACCTTGATATTTTCTTCGGTTTTGAGAACGTCATAAATCTTAACAGGGCATTACATTTGTTACTTAAGAAACTCTACAACCATTATCTTCACCAATAATATCTACCCTCAGGTAATGAAAACCCACATTCAAATATATATTTTTGTTAATTTAGTGACAACCCTGGCTATGAAAGATGAATATTGCTATGCAAGCTGAATATAAAAATGTGGAAGCCAATCCAGAATAGAGGTTTAAGTAGGGCTTGTGGAAACATTTCAGGGTAATTACTTGGGGAGGCTGGGAAGATGGCCAGAACACTTTAACATCTGCACTGATGTAACTTCAATATAATTGGTGGCCATCCAGAGCTACATTCCAAGAGGCATTTCAGGCCTGAACTCACAATGGGCCTGATGTTCTTGTCCTTAACGTGAATGGCCATTTTAATCCAATCCCAGAGTAACACAGGAGAAGCTTATGGTCAGGAAGAACACAGAAAGGCCATTTTGGGTGGTGGGGAGCACCTGACAGGATGTGGTTAGACAAAATGACCACAACTGCCCCCCAGGGTGATTCTCCGATATGGTTCACACTGTGGCCGTGCTGTGTGCTGCGGTCACACAGGGTGAGAATAAACATTACCAGGACCATGATTAGCCAAATAACCCCACCTCAGAAATATAATTACAACTCACACATTACACTAATAATAGCAATTAACGATCATTTCACAGAATCTCTGGTAACAAAATTAGAATAGGTACAGAACACACTACATACACACTGTTGCTATGGGCCTGCTGGTGTTTCAGCCAAACAACAGGCCTTTTGTGACTAAATCACAAGCATCAATCTTCTGCTAAGTATCTGAATCTCTGTGCTTTGAACCTCAATTAACCCTATGTTAAAAAAAACTATCTGAGCACCATTAAAACTGCCTTACCTTGAGGAAGCGATGCAGCAGGAACGTAAACCAGTTGGTGAGCATCTTCTCAGCCACCGACTCCGTCCTTCAGGAGAGATGAGACACCGGTCAGATTCAACAACATGTGTATGAGTAGAGCAAGGATGGTGTAGTGATCTATACCGCTGCCTAGGGTGGTGTAGTGATCTATACCGCTGCCTAGGGTGGTGTAGTGATCTATACCGCTGCCTAGGATGGTGTAGTGATCTATACCGCTGCCTAGGATGGTGTAGTGATCTATACCGCTGCCTAGGGTGGTGTAGTGATCTATACCGCTGCCTAGGGTGGTGTAGTGATCTATACCGCTGCCTAGGATGGTGTAGTGATCTATACCGCTGCCTAGGATGGTGTAGTGATCTATACCGCTGCCTAGGGTGGTGTAGTGATCTATACCGCTGCCTAGGATGGTGTAGTGATCTATACCGCTGCCTAGGATGGTGTAGTGATCTATACCGCTGCCTAGGGTGGTGTAGTGATCTATACCGCTGCCTAGGGTGGTGTAGTGATCTATACCGCTGCCTAGGGTGGTGTAGTGATCTATACCGCTGCCTAGGATGGTGTAGTGATCTATACCGCTGCCTAGGGTGGTGTAGTGATCTATACCGCTGCCTAGGGTGGTGTAGTGATCTATACCGCTGCCTAGGATGGTGTAGTGATCTATACCGCTGCCTAGGGTGGTGTAGTGATCTATACCGCTGCCTAGGGTGGTGTAGTGATCTATACCGCTGCCTAGGGTGGTGTAGTGATCTATACCGCTGCCTAGGGTGGTGTAGTGATCTATACCGCTGCCTAGGGTGGTGTAGTGATCTATACCGCTGCCTAGGGTGGTGTAGTGATCTATACCGCTGCCTAGGATGGTGTAGTGATCTATACCGCTGCCTAGGGTGGTGTAGTGATCTATACCGCTGCCTAGGGTGGTGTAGTGATCTATACCGCTGCCTAGGGTGGTGTAGTGATCTATACCGCTGCCTAGGGTGGTGTAGTGATCTATACCGCTGCCTAGGGTGGTGTAGTGATCTATACCGCTGCCTAGGGTGGTGTAGTGATCTATACCGCTGCCTAGGGTGGTGTAGTGATCTATACCGCTGCCTAGGGTGGTGTAGTGATCTATACCGCTGCCTAGGATGGTGTAGTCATCTATACCGCTGCCTAGGATGGTGTAGTGATCTATACCGCTGCCTAGGATGGTGTAGTGATCTATACCGCTGCCTAGGGTGGTGTAGTGATCTATACCGCTGCCTAGGATGGTGTAGTGATCTATACCGCTGCCTAGGGTGGTGTAGTGATCTATACCGCTGCCTAGGGTGGTGTAGTGATCTATACCGCTGCCTAGGATGGTGTAGTGATCTATACCGCTGCCTAGGATGGTGTAGTGATCTATACCGCTGCCTAGGGTGGTGTAGTGATCTATACCGCTGCCTAGGGTGGTGTAGTGATCTATACCGCTGCCTAGGATGGTGTAGTGATCTATACCGCTGCCTAGGATGGTGTAGTGATCTATACCGCTGCCTAGGGTGGTGTAGTGATCTATACCGCTGCCTAGGATGGTGTAGTGATCTATACCGCTGCCTAGGATGGTGTAGTGATCTATACCGCTGCCTAGGGTGGTGTAGTGATCTATACCGCTGCCTAGGGTGGTGTAGTGATCTATACCGCTGCCTAGGGTGGTGTAGTGATCTATACCGCTGCCTAGGGTGGTGTAGTGATCTATACCGCTGCCTAGGGTGGTGTAGTGATCTATACCGCTGCCTAGGATGGTGTAGTGATCTATACCGCTGCCTAGGGTGGTGTAGTGATCTATACCGCTGCCTAGGATGGTGTAGTGATCTATACCGCTGCCTAGGGTGGTGTAGTGATCTATACCGCTGCCTAGGGTGGTGTAGTGATCTATACCGCTGCCTAGGGTGGTGTAGTGATCTATACCGCTGCCTAGGGTGGTGTAGTGATCTATACCGCTGCCTAGGGTGGTGTAGTGATCTATACCGCTGCCTAGGGTGGTGTAGTGATCTATACCGCTGCCTAGGATGGTGTAGTGATCTATACCGCTGCCTAGGGTGGTGTAGTGATCTATACCGCTGCCTAGGGTGGTGTAGTGATCTATACCGCTGCCTAGGGTGGTGTAGTGATCTATACCGCTGCCTAGGGTGGTGTAGTGATCTATACCGCTGCCTAGGGTGGTGTAGTCATCTATACCGCTGCCTAGGGTGGTGTAGTCATCTATACCGCTGCCTAGGGTGGTGTAGTCATCTATACCGCTGCCTAGGGTGGTGTAGTGATCTATACCGCTGCCTAGGGTGGTGTAGTGATCTATACCGCTGCCTAGGGTGGTGTAGTGATCTATACCGCTGCCTAGGGTGGTGTAGTGATCTATACCGCTGCCTAGGGTGGTGTAGTGATCTATACCGCTGCCTAGGGTGGTGTAGTGATCTATACCGCTGCCTAGGGTGGTGTAGTGATCTATACCGCTGCCTAGGGTGGTGTAGTGATCTATACGCTGCCTAGGGTGGTGTAGTGATCTATACCGCTGCCTAGGGTGGTGTAGTGATCTATACGCTGCCTAGGGTGGTGTAGTGATCTATACCGCTGCCTAGGATGGTGTAGTGATCTATACCGCTGCCTAGGGTGGTGTAGTGATCTATACCGCTGCCTAGTGTGGTGTAGTGATCTATACCGCTGCCTAGGATGGTGTAGTGATCTGGTGTCGGGTATAATATACCTCTGCAGCATGGGTTTAATATACCTCTGCAGCATGGGTTTAATATACCTCTGCAGCATGGGTTTAATATACCTCTGCAGCATGGGTATAATATACCTCTGCACTTGAAGAAGCTTTCAAAGTTCTTGAAAGGCCTTTTGAAGAATCTCAAATATAAAATATATTTTGATTTGTTTAACACATTTTTGGTTACTACATGATTCCATATGTGTTATTTTATAGTTTTGATGTCTTCACTATTATTCTACAATGTAAAAAATAGTACAATTAATGAAAAACTATTGAATGAGCGGGTGTTCTAAAACTTTGGACCGGTAGTGTATATATCTTTAAAGTATCCTCACCGTCGGAGCAGCAGTTTAGGATGGTTGCGGTTCTCCAGGTTCTTCTCTATGAGGTCAGCCAGCAACTGTTTAAGTACCACGGTGGCGTACTCCATGCGGCCCTGCAGAGCGGCCATGAGCAGAGAGGCCACATTTCCTCGGTCCCGCATGGAGAAGGACCTCTGGGCCTCCAGGGTATGGATGAAGGTCAGCAGAAACATCTTACTGTGCAGCAGCTGGCTGAACAGACGCAGGGCTTTCTCCACATTGGCCGGGGACTGAGGGACAGGACACAGGAGGAGGAGGGGGATGGGGGACACAGAGGTGGGAATACACAAAAGGAGGTCCAAGGGGTTATTAATTGGGGAGAGGGACAGGGGAGAGAGGGACAGGGGAGAGAGGGAGAAGAGAGGGGAGGGGAGAGAATAAGGGAGGGGAGAAGAGAGGGGAGGGGAGAGAGGGAGACGGGAGAAGAGAGGGGAGGGGAGAGAGGGAGAGGGGAGAAGAGAGGGGAGGGAATAAGGGAGGGGAGAAGAGAGGGGAGAAGAGAGGGGAGGTGAGAGGGAGAGAGGGAGAAGAGAGGGGAGGGGAGAGAATAAGGGAGGGGAGAAGAGAGGGGAGGGGAGAGAATAAGGGAGGGGAGAAGAGAGGGGAGGGGAGAGAATAAGGGAGGGGAGAAGAGAGGGGAGGGGAGAGAGGGAGAGGGGAGAAGAGAGGGGAGGGGAGAGAGGGAGAGGGGAGAAGAGAGGGGAGGGGAGAGAGGGAGAGGGGAGAAGAGAGGGGAGAGAATAAGGGAGGGGAGAAGAGAGGGGAGAAGAGAGAATAAGGGAGGGGAGAGAGGAGAGGGGAGAAGAGAGGGGAGGAGAGAGAAGGAGAGGGGAGGGGAGAGAGAATAAGGGAGGGGAGAGAGGAGAGGGGAGAAGAGAGGGGAGGGGAGAGCGGGACAGGGGAGAAGAGGGAGAGGGGAGAAGAGAGGGGAGGGGAGAGAGAATAAGGGAGGGGAGAGAGGAGAGGGGAGAAGAGAGGGGAGGAGAGAGAAGGAGAGGGGAGGGGAGAGAGAATAAGGGGGGGGAGAGAGGAGAGGGGAGAAGAGAGGGGAGAGAGGGAGAGGGGAGAAGAGAGTGAGAGGGGAGAAGAGAGGGGAGGGGAAAAGAGAGTGAGAGGGGAGAAGAGAGTGAGAGGGGAGAAGAGAGTGAGAGGGGAGAAGAGAGTGAGAGGGGAGAAGAGAGTGAGAGGGGAGAAGAGAGTGAGAGGGGAGAAGAGAGTGGGAGGGGAGAAGAGAGGGGAGGGGAGAGAGGGGAGGGGAGAGAGGAGAGGGGAGAAGAGAGGGGAGGAGAGAGAGGGAGAGGGGAGGGGAGAGAGAATAAGGGAGGGGAGAGAGGAGAGGGGAGAAGAGAGGGGAGGGGAGAGAGGGAGAGGGGAGAAGAGAGTGATAGGGGAGAAGAGAGGGGAGGGGAGAAGAGAGTGAGAGGGGAGAAGAGAGTGAGAGGGGAGAAGAGAGGAGAAGAGAGGGGAGGGGAGAGAGAATAAGGGAGGGGTGAGAGGAGAGGGGAGAAGAGAGGGGAGGGAGAGAGGGAGAAGAGAGGGGAGGGGAGAGAGAATAAGGGAGGGGAGAGAGGAGAGGGGAGAAAATAGACGAGAGAATAGGGGAGGCGAGAGAGGATAGAGGAGGGGAGAGGGGAGATGAGAGAGGAGAAGGGAGAGAAGAGAGGAGACAGGAGAGGGGGGAGAAGAGAGGAGTGGGAGAGAGGGGAGGAAAGTGTAAAGAGAAAAAGGAGGAGAGGGGAGACGAGAGAAAAGCGGAGAGGGGAGAGAGAATAGGGGAGGGGAGAGAGAAAAGGGATGGGGAGAGAGGAGACAGGAGAAGGGGAGAGGAGAGAGGAGAAGGAGAAATGTGTAAAGAGAAAAAGGGAGAAAGAAAATGGTTTGTTATTAGTTTGAGGATTACATGGAGCACCATAAACGTGGCTGTAGTGACTTCAAATATTCCTCTATGCTGACTATTTTCAAAACATTTCTGTGGCAGTCTCTAGACAAGTAGTCTATGGAGGGCTGGTGGAGCTCCTGGGTTGACTCAGCCTCAGGTTGAAATGAAAAAGAAATAAGGTTGAGAAAAAAAAGAAAAGAGGTTTCTCTGAAGCTCGGCACTAAGAGAGCTGCTGGCTACTGACTCGTTTTTAAAAAACAGGATCTATCGCTTTAGTTTTATTCCCTTCTTTTTTTGGCAGAGAGTTACCAAGACAACACAAGTGAACCTCAGGAAAGCATACTTTACTGAGTTACCAAGACAACACAAGTGAACCTCAGGAAAGCATACTTTACTGAGTTACAGTACAGCACAAGTGAACCTCGAGAAAGCATACTTTACTGAGTTACCAAGACAACACAAGTGAACCTCAGGAAAGCATACTCTACTGAGTTAGACAACACGAGTGAAGACAGAAGCAGAAGGCAGTGAAGTGAACAAGTACTCTAGTTTAGTTTTCTTACACTTACATCCAGCTCCTTGAGGACGGGGTGCTCCTCGATGCCGGGGAACATGACTCTCATGGTGTAGGTACGGTACTCCAGGAAGGGGATCTTCACTCCGTCCATGTCATTGGTCAGCTCCTGGATGTCTGTCTGTAGCTCAGCGAATGCTATGTTGACAGGAGCATAAGATACAAAAATTGCCATTTTAATCCAATCCCAAAGAAACACAGGAGAAGCACATGGTCAGGAAGAACACAGAAAGGCCATTTTGTGTGTGGGGGAGCACCTGACAGGATGTGGTTAGACAAAATGACCACAACTGCCCCCCTCTATTGATCGGATTAAATGAAGTCTGATCGTTTCACTGAATCAACAGTCAGTTACCTCGTCCAGGCGTGTTAGTGTCAAGTCAATACCATAAACTGCCACACTCTGGACTAAATCTGCCCACTTCTAATCATTTTGAGTCGTGATTGTCTTGACAGCTGGCACAGTATAGGAATACATGGATACATGCTTATAAGACTTGACTGCCCTCTACCGAGTAATGGACAGCATATTTTGGTCATCCTCATACTGTACATCAGGGGTGGGTAATTCCAGTCCTCGAGGGCCTGATTGGTGTCACCGGTTTGCCCCAGCTAACACACCTGACTCCAATAATCACCTAATCATGATCTCCAGTTTAGAATGCAATGTGATTAATCAGCTGTGTTTGCTAGTGATGGAGAAGAAGTGTGAGACCAATCAGGCCCTCGAGGACTGGAGATGCCCACTCCTGCTGTACACAGTCAGTTCTGTGGTTGCCTGGTTACCTTCTACAGAGTCAGCGTAGCATCTCAGAAAATATATTGTAAAGAATGTAGAGTGATTGACTTGTACTGTACCTACTCTAAGAGCAACACGATAGCAACAACTGTTCAGAGCAGGCCAATGCTGATAACACACTAATCTTCAAAAGCACACGCAGCTCTCTGATAAGAGCATATCAAAATACCCTGCCAGTCAATGATTCAGCTCACTTTCATGAAGCAATCTTTGCTTGAGGAAAAAGCCATGAGCAGTGCTGGTGTCATTTCAGTGACAGAAATGTATGTGCGAAGAGCATTCAGATGAACATAGAACTGTTTTAAAATGGCCACGGTGAAAATGATATTTTACCATTATTTTTAATTAAGTCAAACATTATTATTTACAATGATGGCTTGGCAAATAGATTAGATAGGATAGGATAGGAGAGAAATAAGATATGATAGGATATGATAGGAGAGAAATAGGATATGATAGGAGAGAAATAGGATATGATAGGTTAGGAGAGGAGAGGAGAGGTGAGAAATAGGATATGATAGGAGGGAAATAGGATATGTTAGGTGAGAAATAGGATATGATAGGTGAGAAATAGGATATGATAGGATATGATAGGTGAGAAATAGGATATAATAGGAGGGAAATAGGATATGTTAGGTGAGAAATAGGATATGATTGGAGAGAAATAGGATGTGATAGGATATGATAGGTGAGAAATAGGATATAATAGGAGGGAAATAGGATATGTTAGGTGAGAAATAGGATATGATAGGAGAGAAATAGGATATGATAGGATATGATAGGTGAGAAATAGGATATACAGTGCCTTGCGAAAGTATTCGGCCCCCTTGAACTTTGCGACCTTTTGCCACATTTCAGGCTTCAAACATAAAGATATAAAACTGTATTTTTTTTGTGAAGAATCAACAACAAGTGGGACACAATCATGAAGTGGAACGACATTTATTGGATATTTCAAACTTTTTTAACAAATCAAAAACTGAAAAATTGGGCGTGCAAAATTATTCAGCCCCTTTACTTTCAGTGCAGCAAACTCTCTCCAGAAGTTCAGTGAGGATCTCTGAATGATCCAATGTTGACCTAAATGACTAATGACGATAAATACAATCCACCTGTGTGTAATCAAGTCTCCGTATAAATGCACCTGCACTGTGATAGTCTCAGAGGTCCGTTAAAAGCGCAGAGAGCATCATGAAGAACAAGGAACACACCAGGCAGGTCCGAGATACTGTTGTGAAGAAGTTTAAAGCCGGATTTGGATACAAAAAGATTTCCCAAGCTTTAAACATCCCAAGGAGCACTGTGCAAGCGATAATATTGAAATGGAAGGAGTATCAGACCACTGCAAATCTACCAAGACCTGGTCGTTCCTCTAAACTTTCAGCTCATACAAGGAGAAGACTGATCAGAGATGCAGCCAAGAGGCCCATTATCACTCTGGATGAACTGCAGAGATCTACAGCTGAGGTGGGAGACTCTGTCCATAGGACAACAATCAGTCGTATATTGCACAAATCTGGCCTTTATGGAAGAGTGGCAAGAAGAAAGCCATTTCTTAAAGATATCCATAAAAAGTGTAATTTAAAGTTTGCCACAAGACACACCAAACATGTGGAAGAAGGTGCTCTGGTCAGATGAAACCAAAATTGAACTTTTTGGCAACAATGCAAAACGTTATGTTTGGCGTAAAAGCAACACAGCTGAACACACCATCCCCACTGTCAAACATGGTGGTGGCAGCATCATGGTTTGGGCCTGCTTTTCTTCAGCAGGGACAGGGAAGATGGTTAAAATTGATGGGAAGATGGATGGAGCCAAATACAGGACCATTCTGGAAGAAAACCTGATGGAGTCTGCAAAAGACCTGAGACTGGGACGGAGATTTGTCTTCCAACAAGACAATGATCCAAAACATAAAGCAAAATCTACAATGGAATGGTTCAAAAATAAACATATCCAGGTGTTAGAATGGCCAAGTCAAAGTCCAGACCTGAATCCAATCGAGAATCTGTGGAAAGAACTGAAAACTGCTGTTCACAAATGCTCTCCATCCAACCTCACTGAGCTCGAGCTGTTTTGCAAGGAGGAATGGGAAAAAATTTCAGTCTCTCGATGTGCAAAACTGATAGAGACATACCCCAAGCGACTTACAGCTGTAATCGCAGTAAAAGGTGGCGCTACAAAGTATTAACTTAAGGGGGCTGAATAATTTTGCACGCCCAATTTTTCAGTTTTTGATTTGTTAAAAAAGTTTGAAATATCCAATAAATGTCGTTCCACTTCATGATTGTGTCCCACTTGTTGTTGATTCTTCACAAAAAAATACAGTTTTATATCTTTATGTTTGAAGCCTGAAATGTGGCAAAAGGTCGCAAAGTTCAAGGGGGCCGAATACTTTCGCAAGGCACTGTAATAGGAGGGAAATAGGATATGTTAGGTGAGAAATAGGATATGATAGGAGATAAATAGGATATGATAGGATATAATAGGAGGGAAATAGGATATGATAGGATATAATAGGAGGGAAATAGGATATGTTAGGAGAGGAGAGCAATAGGAGAAGTAGGAGGTCATAGTGACCGGTGCTCCTACCTTCTTTACACTCCAGGGCCACTCTGGACTCCAGGTTGTCCATCTGCAGCTGCAGGCGTTTCAGGGTGCGGTCAGCATCCCGGGTCTTCCTCTTGTAGGCGATGAGAACAGCGATGATGGCGATGAGAAGCACCCCTCCTCCCGCTCCGATCCCGATGATGGCCGGTAAGGTAAGGGTGCTGTCGGAGTAGATGTGCAGTGTTCCTGGGGAGTACTCCAAACCACCCACCGTGATCTGGAGGAGAAACACATCCAACCTTTTATGCGAGTAAAGCGCATGTCAGATAAAAAAAAATCATGACAGACCTGATGGAAACAGAACATTTTTCGGTAAACTTTCCAAATGTCGACAAAACAAAATACACGAGACAAGGTGGGATCGTTTCGTGTCGGTAAAATGACTTATGTGAGAAATGTCTGTGGAAACGCTTTTATGTGCAAATATTGATATAATATCCATCATATCAAAGTAAACTTGTTGTGTGTTCCTCCCACTACGCATGCCGTTTATTAGGCTACAGATGAAATAAGTTACGATGAACTTCACAGGGTGGTGAGCTTGACGCTGCTTCCCAATAAATATTGAGGGTCTTATTCTGGTGACATGATCATCCGTGCTCGTCTGCCGTTCGACAATTACAAATGATCTCGCTCTTTTATCCATAATCTCATCATGCAGGCGATACGTGCGCTCTCGCCAACAGCACTCAATCAGCACCCTGCATACTGTTGTCTTGAGCACACCTGCCAGTACCAGAGTGGGCACACTCGCTATATAACACATTGTTTGGGGTGAGAAAACCATCCGTAGAGTCGAAAATGCGATGGAAATCCATTTCACTTTTCTTTTCAGTACATAGGAATTCTGTCGTGCACTACAGTCAATTTGATGGAGACGTCATATTGTTTTTAGGCAGATGTTTTTATCTTCACATGACAATCTGTCGCCAATTGAATGGAAACCTAGCTACTGAGATGGAAAAATTGGGCTCTGTAATATGAAGGATTTTATTACTACAGTGTGCCTTCAGAAAGCATTCATACCCCTCGACTTATTCCACATTCTGTTGTGTTACAGCCTGAATTCAAAATGTAAAACAACGCAATGTGGAAAAAGTCAAGTGGTGTGAATGCTTTCTGAAGGCACACTGTATGTAGCTCAGACTCACTGAATGTAGCTCAGACTCACTGTATGTAGCTCAGACTCACTGTATGTAGCTCAGACTCACTGTATGTAGCTCAGACTCACTGTATGTAGCTCAGACTCAGAGTTACAGTACATGTCCAAACTTTTTAGTTTTGACCCTGGTTCTAACATCTCCTTTTTAAACTTCAGGCCAATTACAGATGACTTCCAACAGGTTTGGCTAACGAGTTTCACCTTTACCTCCCCATTCCCCTCCTGGCTGTGTGCTTTAATTATTGAGTGGTTTGGATGGAAGGGAACAGGGAGAATGCCACTCTGCTGTCTGTGTGTCTGTCCGTCACTGCGCTATGTGTCAGGTCATTAACACAGCTGGCTCAGCCTTCTCACTGTGCCGTGTGTGTCTCCATATCTCCCTGCCCCTGGGAGGGAGATCACTCCACCTCACCCATCACCTCTCTCTCTCCCCCTCTCTTTCATCTCAGCTTTGATTTGTAAATGCTCCCTCCTCTCCACAGTTGACTCTATTGATCGGATTAAATTAAAGTCTGAGCGTTTCACTGAATCAACAGTCAGTTACCTCGTCCAGGCGTGTTAGTGTCAAGTCAATACCATGAGATCAGGACCTTTGATACAAAAGGTAAACAAGCTGCCACACTCCAGGACTAAATCTACCTACTTCTAATCATTCTGAGCCGTGGTTGTCTTGACAGCTGGCACTGTATAGGAATACATGGATAAATACGTATGACACTTGCAATAATCAGATTGACCAGACTGCCCTCTGCCAATTAAATCACCTGCTCTCGCCAACGGTTGTCTGTCCATAAAAAAGAAAAAAAGATTGCATTTCATCAATCCAAGATGATTATTTTTCACCTCTACTGCTCAAGGCCACAGCTGAAATCATTGTGCAGTGAGACGTGTACGTAATAAAGAGAGCTAGTCCTGTTTGGCATTGATGATGCGCCAAAGCTGCGGAGTCAACAGATACTTCGATTACATGGGAAGTTGCTTGTATCAACGGGCCGCCGTAATCATAATGAATGATGACCCTTTGACTTTTACATTTGGTGGATTAGCATTCAAGTAACAAACTGCCACACAGCTATTATAGAATTGATTTGAGATGTGATTTCTAAGTCAGGCATGTTTCCAAATAGCACAGATAAAAGTGTTTTAACTACATGTCAAATATATTTAGAGAAATAACAAGACTGGATTATGGCCAGAGCAGTTTGGCTATGAAAAATATCTCACACGAAGCTATTGTTGACATAAAATACACAAACTACTGTAACCGTTGGGCGGGACATCTGGTCTTACCACGACTCTCTGCTCCCCGGTCAGGTCTGGCGAATCACAGAGCAGCTGAGACTCCGAGACAGTTAACAGACAGGGCGTTTCACCAATCATCACGCTGTAGTTCAGCCGGGTGTTGCCCGGAGCAGGGGGAATCAGATTCTTGCCCTGTTTTCAGAAGAAACATGTTGTTTGTTTTCAAAAGAAACATTCTGTTGGACAATAATCACATTTATCAGACGAAAGCGCACACACACAATAAAGTGTATGGGTATTTAGAGTATTATCAATCCGGACTTGTAATTCTATCCTCAGCTCAGGGACTTTGTACATAGATGTGCAGGGAAAGGAAGTTGTCTCTGTACTGGTTCTGTCTCACATGACCTCTCTTGCTTCTCTAGAGCTTTATCCTCCTTCCTCTCAACAGACAAAAGTAACAGAAAATGAAACCAAACAAGGAATCTACTTACTTTGAGGATGATGGGAGAGCCGGGCTTGACCTCCATTATCCCAGAGTTCCCTAGTGTTTCGAAGGTGGGGTTGGGATAGTAGGTGAAAGGTGTCCCGTTGAGGACGAGCAGCGCAGCCACGTGATCCAGGATGAAGCCGTGCTCGTCGGGATGCAGGCCTGACTCTGGGGCCTGGTGCTTGGTGTAAATGATACCCGGGGCCAGACAGGTCATCACAGAGTCATTCACCACAGTGCACACCTGGACAGGAAGATAAAAGAGGAGGGTCAAACCAGGAAGAAGTACGAGACAAACGTCTGTGTAAAACCACAATACTGACAATGTATACAGTAACAAAAGCGTACTGCGTAAGTCCTTGATGCTAGTTGCTATTATACAGGTTACCCATTTGTAACAGTCAGAGCGGTACAGTGCAAACATGGAATGTTCATATTGGGAACACTTACATTAGTAGTCTGTATTCCTGCATACTTGGCACGGACTTTGGGCTCCTGGATGGTGAGCAGGTTGGTACCTGTGACGGTGATCAAGGTGCTACCACTGAAACACAAGCAGAAACATGATGGTGGAGAGGTTAAGACGAGAGTTATTGCACCCTGGTGACATGGGCAGAGAGACAACAGGGAGGGAATGAAATAAGAACTTCTGTGTAACAGAGCTGACTTTTAGTGTTTTTGTCTACAGCATGTTGTTTGTATGATTTATCTTACAGTATTGTTGAGATTCAGAAAAAGAGGGAGCCTACAGTCCCCTCAAGGGTCCCATGGATTAGGATGGGACATACATTAGATACATCATCCCCCATACTGTCTATTGTGCTTTAGTGTCATGGTGAAATGGCTACAATGGGACAGTGTGGGCGTCTCGGTGTGGCTTTGGGGCTCATGTTGTAATCTCAGAGTGTTCCTGAGGCATTACAGGCAGTAATGGATGTCTGAGCTGAGTTTCTCCTCAGGAATCTCCCAGGGCATTGGTCATGCGCTGAGAGATTCCAGCCTGCAGCCTGTTGGCTGGGAGAGGAGGAGAGGAGAGGAGGGGAGAGGAGGAGAGGAGACGGGAGGAGGGGGGTGAATAGTGAGGAGGAGGGGAGGAGTGGGGAGGGGAGAGGAGGAGTGGGGGGGTGGATAGTGGGGAGGGGAGAGGAGGAGTGGGGGGGTGGATAGCAGGGGGTGGATAGCAGGGGAAGAGTGGGGGGGTAGGAGGGTTGGAGGGTTGGATAGCAGGGGAGGAGTGGGGTGGGGAGGGGAGGAGGGGAGGAGTGGGGAGGGGAGAGGAGGAGTGGGGAGGGTAGGAGGGGGGTGGATAGCAGGGGAGGAGTGGAGGAGGGTAGGAGGGGGGTGGATAGCAGGGGAGGAGTGAGGAGGGGAGGAGTGGGGAGGGGGGGGTAGGAGGGGGGTGGCTTGCAGGGGAGGAGTGAGGAGGAGTGGGGAGGGTAGGAGGGGGTGGATAGCAGGGGAGGAGTGAGGAGGAGTGGGGAGGGGAGAGGAGGAGTGGGGAGGGTAGGAGGGGGGTGGCTATCAGGGGAGGAGTGAGCAGGAGTGGGGAGGGGAGAGGAGGAGTGGGGAGGGTAGGAGGGGGTGGATAGCAGGGGAGGAGTGAGAAGGAGTGGCGAGGGGAGGAGGGGAGAGGAGGAGTGGGGAGGGTAGGAGGGGGGTGGATAGCAGGGGAGGAGTGAGGAGGAGTGGGGAGGGGAGGAGGAGTTGGGAGGGTAGGAGGGGGTGGATAGCAGGGGAGGAGTGGGGAGGGGAGGAGAGAAGAGGATGGGAGAGGAGGAGTCGGGAGGGGAGGAGTCGGGAGTTGGGGAGGGGAGGGGGGGAGTGGAAGAGAGGAGAGGAGGGGAGGAGTCGGGAGGGGAGGAGTCGGGAGTTGGGGAGGGGAGGGGGGGAGTGGAAGAGAGGAGAGGAGGGGAGGAGAGGAGGGGAGGAGAGGAGGCTTGGCTGCTCACTTCACTATACTCCAACTGGGCTCGATGCTGGAGATGGTGGGGTCCTCTGTGTAGATGTAGCGTGTGTCACTGCTGGTGACCTCAGCTTTGTCGATTAACAATTTGATTGACGCAGGCCCTGAGCCAGACAGGGACGACGGTGTCACACACACAATGTCCCTGTTGGTCCTCCTGTGGCCGGATAGACAGAAGATGTGTCATATTGTGTCACAGAGTTCATTCACTGTCTGAAACAACACTTAAGAAAATGTCATGCTGTCACCCTGTTATGACGCTGTTTTAATTTAACTTAAAAATAGACAGGTAATGTGCAGACAGGGTGTGATAGAACAGATTACACTACTATACTACCACAGTCCATTCCTTCGAGGTGCGGTCAAGCTGACTGACTACTCACTTAACAAACAGACACTCCTCCTGGGCGATGAACACAGTGACGGTGCTACCAGCGTCCAGATGATGGCCTGATATCGTCAGCCGGGTCCCCCCGGACACGGGGCCCTTCTCCGGGTGCACATGGTTGAAGCTGGGGGTCTGAGAGAGGGAGGAAACTCACTCTTTACACCCAGCAGCACACAAAACAAACCGATTCCCATTATATTTCTAGTAATTGCTGCTCACACACTGCACCCCAGCCGAGCATGTTTTAGTATGTATTTTTGTATTCAGCAGCACAGTGACATGAGTAAGACTCTCCTTTTTCCTGTAATTAGCTACATAGTTTCTCGGTGCACATGTATTCATTTGGCTGGGAGCATCTTGGCATCTGCTGGAATTAAACTGCAAGACTACTATTGATTGGTGGTTTAAGGGCAAGCCCATTCATTTCAGTGAGCTGCTCTGTGCCCAGGCTGAGGAGATAATAGACTGACACCACATTCCTGTTTCACTGCTGCTTAATGCTCTGTCGGAATAGCTGGGTAATTACTGTATATCACAT